>NW_027187247.1:247675-306854 GCF_028583685.1 Petaurus breviceps papuanus
TATAATTCTCTGCAAACATTTAACTGATGTAAAGTAGTCTACACAACAAGGAAGTCAAAAGCACCCAGAAAACATTACAGATAGCAAACCCTTTATCTATGTGCCCAATGGAGAGCCACGGCAGCCAAGGACAAAATATAATTTAGAAGACAAACTTATTTGTCAAACACTACAGAGGATGACAGAGGATTATTAGTAGTATTTACTCACAAAACAGTAAAAAGCAGTGGAGGTGAAACCATGACTGCTCAATACTTGTTATGAAACCCAACTAAGGGACATCACCCCAAAGCCACTGATCCTCAGTTACAAGAGGATGACCAATAGACATAGAATGAAATAGATTCATCATTGTTTCTTTAATAATCCATTTTAATTGTTTCATTTTGATTCTAATATTGTAGTCCCCAGTGTGCCAAACAAAGAAATAGAAATGAAACTTTAAGAAATGGAATTGAGAAGGGTGGTAAGGCCACACTAAAGGAATCTTTACTTTAATGGACAAAGTCTTTAAAGAATTGAATCAGGCAGCTAGGTGGCACAGTGAATAGAGCACCTGCCCTGGAGTCAGGAGTACCTGAGCTCAAATGCGGCCTCAGACATTTAACACACACACACACACACACACACACACACACACACACACACAAAACTAGTGGTGTGACCTTGGGCAAGTCGCTTAACCCCAATTGCCCTCCAAAAAGAAAAAAAAAGAATTGAATGAGTATCTTGACTTCCCAGGTTTCCTTCAAGTATCATCTAAAATATCACCTTCCAAAAGAAGCCTTTGATGTTCCTCCTTAATATTAGTGCCTTCCCTTGGAGATTATTGATAATTTATCCTTGTTCATGCATGTTTTTTGTATGTTGTCTTCCCTAGTAGATTGTAAACTCCCTGAGAACAAGGACTATTTTTACCTTTATTTGTATCCCTAGTGCTTAACAGAGTGCCTAGAGCATAGGAGGGCATTTAGTGTTTATTGACTTGATTTGATTCAGTGATGCCAGGTTACCAAACAAATATAAAAAAAAAATCATTCCCCAAAAGCAATTAGGGAGATTATCAATAGCTACATATAAACATACTTTTATGTATATATGTTTATATATGTATATGCATATGCATGCACATAATGCACTTTTCAACTATATAGAATCTTTCTGAGAATAATTTATACACATAGTAAGTGGATCCTTAATGAAAACATGGCAAGAGGATGATTTTTGCAGATGTTTTTTCTACAAATTTTTTTCTTTTTTTTTATGGTAATGTAATGACATACGGAATACAGGATTCTGCTGTGTTGCATGCCTGTCAGTTCTTTTTTTGAAGCATTTGATTCATTAGAGCAAAATGTAGCTTTAAGGGTTCCCTTCCAACAAGACGCTTCACATGCACATGTTAAAATTTTAACAGATTTTTTTTGGAAAATGCTAACCCAAAGACAACTTTGTTCAATATCCCTTTGATTTATAAGATTAAGAGATGTCTACAGCATTAAGCATTGTCATCAAAGATGTCTAGGGTGGGATCCAACTGTAGGAATGATTTACTTATAGATGGTGAGGTCCTCCAGAGACCCCTGTTTGGGGTTAATAACATACAGATTATACTAAGCCTCAACAACTCAGGGCCTCTTCAATATACTCTATGTTTTACTGAAAAGAAAATTGCCTGATATATGAAGGAAAAATGAAATGGTTGAAAAGCATCTATTGTCCACATTATAGTACATGGCTGAAACTATTGGAGAATCACTAAAAAAATTATGGTACATGAATGAAATGGAATATATTGAATCATAAGAAATAATGAAATGGACAATTTCGGAGGAAACTGGGAAGGCCTCTATGAATCAATGCCGAGTGAAATGAGCAGAACTAGGAGGATGCTTTATGTAATGCAAGAGCCTTATAAAGAAAGGCAACTTTGAAAGACTTTAGAACTCTGATCAATGCAATGACAATACATGATTCCAGAGGACTGAAAATAAAGCATATTATTCACCTCCTGTCAGAAAGGTGATGCACTTAAAATGCAGAATTAGAGATATATTTTGGGGGCATGACCTACGTCGGAACTTGTTTTGCTGTACTATGCATATTTATTATGAACCTTTTCCTTTTATTATTTAATCAGGAAGCAGAAATAGGAAAGAAAAAATGTTTGTAAAAATTAAAATAAAAATAATTAAGTTAAAAAAGAAAAAACGCACTGGAAAAAAATCACTTTTGTTAAATTCTCTCTCTCTCTGCATGTATATGTGTGTATGTATGTATGTGTGTATGTCTATATATATGTCTATATGCACACACACACATATATATATATATATATATATATATATATATATATGTTTCAGAGACAGTTACTACAGATGGATAATGAATTGATCCTCAAACTGTTAAGGAAAAAAGAACACTAGTCCAGGAGAGCAGCAATGAGGGCTTTAACTAGGAAAAGCAATAGGAATTGAAAGGAAAGTGCAGATGAAGAAGGAATTGAGAATGCATAAATAACAAGTGTTTCCAATGTTCTTTTGAAGTTGGGATGAGTCAAAAGTGTGAGTATCTAGTAAGCAATATTATCACCGTTTTTTTCCAATAGAGGTAAATGAGGTTTGTCATTTATCAAGATGAGTAAAAGGAGACAGAACCCCAGGCTTGGAATGAGGAAGACCAGAGTTCAAATTTGGCATCAGACACTTACCTAGTTGAATGATCCCTGGGCAAGTCACTTAGCCTCTGTCTGCCTCAATCCCTTCATCAATAAAATAGAGAAAATAATAGCACCTACCTCCTGGGGTTGTTGTGAAGATCAAATGAGATAATACTTGTAAAGCAAACTTACGAATTTGAAACTCTATATAAATGTTAGCTATAATTTTCATTGACTAAAAACCTGACATGACATACTGGGTATGAATGGAAGATAGATTCTTGACCATGCTGTCTTTATGGAAGGCATCCAAAATAGAGAAAGAATCCTCTTTGGCTCCATATAGCTCATCTAAACCAAAGCTCCCATGATTCCCCCACTTTTTCCACCCCACAACAGACATCTGTTCCTCTGTTTGTATAATATGTCAAATTATATTTAAAGTATATATAATAAGCAAATTGCTATGCACTTATTCAATCCATTCTATGGAGCAGTGACGGGAGGGCTGGTTTTGGAATCAGGAATGTCTAGGTTTAAGTCATGCCTTTGATATGTACCTTGTGGCCATGGGCAAGTCATTCAATCTTTCAGCACCCCTTGAAGATGGCTAACACTCTAAGTTATGCTTCTGTTGTTATTGCATTGGCGGAGGGGACTGACATACTTGGAATTCCCCAGATCAGTAAAGTAACAGGTTCAGGTCTTGCTTCCCCATGTCCCACTCCAATACCCCACGTCCAAATCCATTGCCTGATAATTGTTCATTTTCCATTACACCCTCCATTCCTCTTTGGGTCAATGCTACAGTCCTTGGATTGCAAACTTTTAGATGGCGGGAACTCTATTTGTTTAACTCACTTGACATCTTACAGAGGACATTATATAAATAGAAATTCATTGAATGCTTTGGTTGATAATAATAATGGTGGTGATGTTGCTACTGATGGATTAGTGGTAGTGGGATGAATAAAATGCCATTTATCCCTTTCCATATATTTCCTCTCAATCTTCTATTTAAAGTCACAGAATCTCAAAGTTAAAGTAGATCTAAGAGTTCATTTAGTCCTATGTCTACCTAAATCATAATAACTCACATTTATATGAACTTTAGGGCTTGCAAAGTCTATTTTCTCCACAGCTTTCTGAAATAGATAATACAAGTATTTTTTGTCCCTATTGACAAGGAAGCTAAAGGTCTAAGAACTTAACTGATTTGGCTATGATCACACAGATTGTGTTTTAGATAAAATTCAATCTTAGAAGCAGCTTGTTCTTGAAGACAGAAAGATCTGGATTTGAATGTAGCATTGGACACATACTAGCTGTGTGAACAGGACCATAACATTAAACTCTCAGTGATCTATGAAACTTGATAAGATTATAACTTTTAGAAAAGGTAGAGACCTGCATTGGTAAAGGAAATTTCCTCTTCCTGGAATTCTTTATATCTGAAATCTCAAGTTAGTCCCCCTTTTCTTTATTTCCTATCCAGCTACACTTTTTTGGACTTCTCAATCATGCTACCCCACCCCCAATTTCATACCTCTCCCTCTCACCTTTTAGCTTTCTTTTGTGTTTTGTCTTTCCCCATTAGAGTGGAAGCTCCTTGAGGGAAGAGACTATTTTTCTTTTTCATATTTGTATCCCCAGTACTTAGCACAGTGTCTGGAACATAGTAAGCGCTTGATAAGTATTTAATGATGAACTGACTATTCCTGTGTCCTAGATCCAGATCAAATATTCTATCTAATCCACCAACCTATGGTTCACATGATACCCATAACACTCTTGAATGTGGCAGAACCAGATTAAAATGTAATTGGGGAGGAGTGGCTAGGTGGGGCAATGAAGAGAGCACTGGCCCTGCAGGAGGACCTGGGTTCAAATCCAGCCACCGACACTTAATAGTTACTAGCCATGTAACCTGGGGCAAGTCACTTAACCCCAATTGCCCTGCCCTCCTCCCTCCAAAAAGCAAAAAAAAAATGTAATTGAGAATCTTTAACAAAATGAATAGATATATACTAAAATGTAGATAATACTTTAAAAACAAAATTAATATACAACTGAAAGGGATCTTTATGTGCAGATTAATAGCCTTCATCTCTGTATGCACTACCCCATGAAACAGAGGAAATGTTCATGGAGGGAAGAAAGATGTTCTATTTCCCTCTCCTTTTTTCCCTTCCTTTCTTCTCTCAATATGTATACTTTCTTCTTTTCTTTTCCTCACTTACTTCCCCCTTCCTTTTTCCTTTTCCCTTTTCCTTTTACCCCATTCCTTTTCTCTTTTTTTCTTTTCTTAATCACTCATGCATTTCCCCACTTTTTACTTCCCATTCTTTTCCCTCCCTTCCTTTTTTCTTGACATTCCCTCACTTTTCTTCCTCTTTTATTTCCTTTTTCTTCCCTTCCTTTCCCTGTTCTTTCCACACCTCTCTTCTTCCTTTCCCTGCCTCCCCTTTTTCTTTCCTCACTCTGTTCCTTCCTTTCTCCCTTGCTCTCTCCTTTTTCCCTCCCCTTCCTTTCCTTCTTTTCTTCCTTTCCTTTTCCCTCCTATTCTCCCTCCCTCCTTCATTTTTTCCTCCCTCCTTCATTTCCTTCCTTCTTTTTTTTCTTTCTGACTTTATACTTATTTCTATTTTAACTACTATGTTTACAAGGAACTCATTCTGAGGTGAGAGTGTTTAGAATTATAAAAGCCCATGCAATTATTTATGAGAACAGAGAAATTAATCAGTTTTCAGGCTTCCTAGTTAATGATTTTGCAACCTGCTGAGTCGGTCTGACACCTTCACCAATTACTCTTGGCCTCTTTTTGCTTGTTTCTTCTAGGCTTATCAATATTCTTCTTGTCAACATTCACATTTATTCTTTTTTTAGAATAAAATATTTGGCTAGAAGAGGTGGGTACCAAGAGCCTCTTGAACAAGAAACATATATTAAGTACCTACTATGTACCAGACGTGCTGGAAACTGTGGATACAAAAGAAAATATTAACTAGTCCTTGTCCCTAAGGAATTTATACACAAATATAGGAAGGAATATATACATTAAGTACAAAATGTATAGAAAATAAATACATGATAAACTTGGCATGGGGAAGAAAACTAGAAGCTGGGGGAATCAAACAATTTCTCATATAGGAGATGGCAGTTGAATTGAATTTGGAAGAAGCTAGGATCCCAAGGGATGGAGGTGATCACGGGGTGTATTCTAGGGATAGGGTGGGGAGGGATATCAGCTGAGTAATTAAATAACTGAACTCAAAGTATCTAGCTTAACCAGGTGAGGACATTTTTACTGAATCAATAAAACAAACAAGTGTGTTAGCACTAGGTATGAGAAGTCCTTGAAAACTATTAGACAAAATGTAGTGATGCTGTCCAGGAGGTATTGTGGCTGGTGAAATCTGGCCATAGCCTATGGGCTTTCTATAAAATAGCAAACTGATTTAGATCTAGAATCCATATATCTAGAAAGTTAAAGGAGAGAGCAGTCCAGTCAAGTTCCTGAGAATGAAATCCTTTGGAAAGGGGAGGAGAGAGAACCTCTCTGTCTTCCCCATGTCTTGACAAGTTGATGACCTTATGAACTTAGGAATGTCAGAGAGTTTTTAATTTTCTTCTAGCAGAAGTTCCAGAAGAGCAATGACTGACTGAAGCTTTTGTACTGGGAACTGATGACAAATGAACATATTAAAGAAAGGTAGCTTCAGGTGCTATAAGGAGCCCAGTGGGCAGCAACACCATACCTGAGGGAAACAGCTTGAGGACTTTGACAAAAGGGCTCCCAGGAGCTGTGAGTTACCCCAGCATTTACTACATGTGCTCTGAGCCTGAACCTACTTTACTTTGGACTCTGTTTTCTAGTGGAAGAGTAATGTCTCAGACTTTTGATGTGGCATCTTGTATCAACTATTCTATGTTATCTTAGTAAATGTTTTTTCTAAAACCAAATTAAGTCTGCATGATTAGCTGATATCATCTGACTATCATTTTGGAACACAGGGGTAGGGGCTTATAAACTATAGCACACATGTTCAATCTTTCAGGACACTTTTAAGAGCTACCTCCTGAGGAACCAAACTGACAGCATCAGTGAATGCGAGGAGAGTAAATCCAGAGCTACATAAGCATGGAAGACCATCTGTGCAGAGACATGGAGATTGGAGATAGAATGCCATGTATGAAGAATAGCAAAAAAAAAGACTAGTTTGGCTGGACTGAAGATTGAATCAAATGGAGGTAGTGTGTAATTAGTCTGGAAAAATGGGGTTGTAATGGGCTTTAAATACCAAAAGAGGAATTTTTATTTTATCTTTGAAGCAATAGGAAACCATGGGAGAATCAGGGAATGATACTATCAAACTTGTGATTTAGAGAAGGTACTTTGAATTATATGGAGGTAGACTGGAGAAGAAAGTGATGAGGTAAAATAACAGTTAAGAGACTATTGTTTTGGTTCAGGCAAGAGGTGATGAGAGTTTGAGTTGGGGTGGTGGCCATGGGAGTGAGGAGAATAGATGTGAGATGTCGTAGAAGTACAAATGACAAGATCTGACAAATGATTGAATATGTGGACTGAGAGAGAGTGAAGAGTTAAGGATGATTCAGATTGCAAACCTAGCTGACTAGAATAAATAGTGCTATGCAAAAGAGAAACAGAGAATAGTAACTGATATTGGAAGTTTCCTTATAGTATTGATCTTTAAAATAGCCTTGTGATTTAAGTAATACCAGTATTAATTATTTTCATTTTATACTTGAATAAACCAAAGCTCAATGAGATTAAATGACATGACCCCAGTGTCCAAAACAGTTAATTTAAAATGTGTGATTAGAACTCAAGTTTCTCTTGAATCCAAGCCCAGTGCTTTCCCCACTCTATGGCATGGGGGAAAATAGTGGAAGAGGGGCTGGAATTTGTTGAAGAGGAAAGAAATGTTCAATTCCCTCATCTATAAAATAAAGAGCTTAGATTAGGTGGCCTCTGAGGTTTTCTTTATCTCTAACTCTATAATCTCATGACAAAATGTAGAACCAGGAAAGTAGGAGAGCGAGTATACAACCAGACCCATCTTATACATATGGGATCTGATGTCAGGAAACCAAAGTTTACACCCCAACCCAACCAAATGCTTCTACCTGCTCAATGATTCCTGAAATGCTCCAATTAGAGTTTAATTTCTTTTATTTCCTTTTCACATGTGTCATTTACACCTCAATATGAATGATTTTACAAGATCCTTCTGCGACATCAATTTTTATTAGGTGGGAGGTTGTACCAACCATGAGAATACTGAGCAGAAGGAAAAAGGTCAGGCAGAAGCAGCAAGGGAGGGAAGGAGAGAGGAAATAGGTGGGAGAGAAAGAGAGAAGGAATGATGGAGGCTTAGAAGACAAATTCTACCCGCTTCATAATTTTGAGTAGGGCAAGTCTGATTTGTGTGTCTCTTCTTGTCCTTGTGTAACAAACACACCAAGGGGATTTGATTAGATGATTTCAAGGATCTTTCCATCTCTAAATCCTATTTTGGCAAATAATCTCTCTCTCTCCTTTCTTAATAGAGAAATAGATTATTGATAGATAAAATTTTTATCAATTGATTATTATGAGACAACTATGAGGGAGAAGGAAGAGAATGAAGAAATGAGAAAATCCAGTGGATTATTAGCCTACAAATAATTGAGAGTCAATTGTAAAGATAATAATGATCCTAAACAGAGACCCAGAAGGCTTTATATGCAGCTCTCATTGAATTATTGTATGGATCATCCACTGTGCAAATCTGAGACCTATTGAATAGTCTCTGCAAATTTCTCGCTCCTTTCTTCCTTTCTCTTTCTCCTTTTCACTTGCTCTCTACCTCTTTATTCCCCTCTCTTCTTTTTTTCTTATTCTTTCTTCCTCCCTCAATGCCCTCTCTTTTCATCTCTCCCATCTAAATCTTTCCTTTCCATCTCCCCCTCCTCTTCTCTCACTTTCCTTAACATTCTATCCTTCACTTGACTAGAACACAAAGTCCTTTGAAATTAACTAGTGTGACTATCTATTGCAGGGGCAAGGAAAGCCTCTCAATAAAGACCCTGATCTTAAGCTAATGCACAATATAAATGCTAAACAACAACAAGAAGCAGTAAATCCCAGCCATGCTCCAAAACGCTTGACACTTCTATAATTCAGCTGGACATGGCCAAACACATCCATACTCCTCTTCAGTGAGAAGGACATCACCAAGGTGAGAGACCAAGAAGGGAAGAACGGCAAACCACATCAAGGAATCACACAGAGGGATGGAACGGATAGTTGGAAGGTGAGCAAAGTATAAGTACTTAGGTGTATGGGAGACAAATGTCACTAGTTTTCAGATATACCCACCCTCGCTACTTAGCATAAAGTGGAGAGCTCCTTAATTAATGCCCATTGAATAAGTGACTATTGATGGGGGGCTAGCATCCAGTTCTACACCAAGCCTGTTCCCAGGTAATGTCATCACATACACTGCCTGACTTCACTGGAGCTCAGACAGAAATATTTGTTTATTCAATAAACATTCATTGAACACCTACTATGTGCAAAGTCCTATGTATGCTAAATTCTGTCAAACAAGATGAATTATCCCACTCTCCGCAAGGATTCCAAAATGATTAAAATGGGCACACAAACTATTCCAATATAAGGTCATGAATAATAAGTACCATTAGTGTAGTGCAGACAAAGCATTATGATAGTTCAAAGGAGATCACCTCAAGGAGGGAATCAGGGAAGGATTCATAGAGGTAGTGTGGTGTAGTACAGTTTTAGACTTGAAGTCAAGAAGTCCTGGGTTTGAATCTGACTTCTCACACTTACTTTGTGATCCTGGGCAAGACACTTAATCCCTCTGAGACTTTGTTTCCTTATATGTAAAATGAGGAGATGGACTCAGTGACCTCTGAAGTCCCTTCCAGCTCTGAATATATGTTCCTATGAGCTGCTATTGGAGCAAGGCCTTGCAGAAAGAGCAGATGGAAAGAATAGCATGATCTAAATGGGGTGATAGATTAGAAGAGGATTTATTTGGTCAATAGTGTCTAGACTAATTTGACTAGAATGTTAGGATTATGCAGGAGTATAGTGAGTGGTAAGACTGGAATGAGAGTCTGGGATTTAAAAATGGAAATCCATTAATGAACTAGTACTTTACTCTGTAGACAACAGGGAACTATAGAAACTTCTCTTCTCTTCTCTTCTCTTCTCTTCTCTTCTCTTCTCTTCTCTTCTCTTCTCTTCTCTTCTCTTCTCCTCTCCTCTCCTCTCCTCTCCTCTCCTCTCCTCTCCTCTCCTCTTCTCTTCTCTTCTCTTCTCTTCTCTTCTCTTCTCTTCTCTTTTCTCTTCTCTTCTCTTTCCTTTTTTTTCCTCACCTCTGTTTTCTTTCCAAAAGCAGAGTTAAATAATCAGTTCTGTGAAATAGGAAGATTGGTGGTGGTAAATAGGCTGTATTACAGGTGAGGGGAAACTGGAAAGAGAGAGGAACTAATGAAGGCATAATTATAACAGTCCAGGAGAAAGGTAATAACAGAATTAATGAGATGGTAATGGGAACAGAATGGAAGGGACCTATGTGAGAAATACTCTAACTCACCCCATGTGTGTAACCAGTTGCTAAATCTTCTTGTTTTTACTTCCACAACATCTCTCTCATCTGAAACCCTCTCTCTACACACACAGTCACCATCCTAATTCAGGCCCTTATCAACTCTTGCCTTAATTGTTATAATAGATTCCTAATTTCTCTCCTTTCCTCAAGTGTCTTCTCCATTTTGTTCTTTCCTCCATATAGCTGCCAAAGCAATTTTTTTTCAAATTTGCAGCTCTGACTCTGTTACCTCCCTGTATCAGCAATGCCATATTCACAATGCCTATAGAGATTGCAAATATGCTGATATAATTATCCATTACAAAATACGTCATGTTTGCCATATGAGGAAATAAACTAGAAAATTTATTAAGATACCAAAAGACTGAGTCCCAAAACCAGAAAGTGAAAGCCATCAGAGTAGTTATGATATTGGCACAGGTAGATAAAGTAGAAAGCACCCACATTTTCAAGCCTTTAAAACAGAACAGGCTACCTCAGGCAAAGGTCCTCCTCTCCCCACACACAGCAACCACCCAGCGTCCTGGAAGCGCGCTCCCAGCAGCTCCGGCCCCTGGCAGTCCTCAGCAGGAGTCCTTAGCAGAAAGTCCTTAGCAGTCCTAACTCAAAAAGGGCTTCGCGCTGCCACTGCCTCTGCTGCTGCCGCCGTCACCACCACGGCCAGCCACCGCAGGAACGCTAGCTTGGCTTCCACTTCCTCTTGCTCCGCCCCTTCCTGCTACGTCAGCAAGTCCAACGGGGCATGGAAGATCTTTAAATCCCATAACCCTTACACTCCCTAGCTAATAAACTCCAGTGGCTCCCTGTTACCTGCAGGATCAAACACAAACTCTCCTTCTGGCATCAAAAGTCATTTACAACCTGACTCCCTCCTACCTTTCTAGCCTTATTACACTTTAAACCTGTTCGTGCACACTAAGGTCTAACCAAATTACTTTTATTCTTCCTCAAACATGTGACTTCATCTTCCATCTCCACACTTTCATGCTGTTGCCCATGACTAGAAGGCATTACTTTCTCTTCTTTCTGCTCTTTGGAATCCCTAGAATTTCTTCAAGGCTTAGAACAAGTGCTTCCTTCTACATGAAATCTTTGCTACTTCCTCCAGCTTTTTGTACCTTTTCCTCTACAGTATTTTACATTTGCCTATATATGTACATGCTGTCTTCTCTTTTAGTATTGTAAATTTTTCCAGGTGAGGAATTGTTTCATTTTTTCCTTGTATGTACAACCCCTAGTTCATTGCCTGGTACATAATATATATTCAATAAATACTTGTTGATTGACTAATTGTTTGTATTGGAGCTTGGAGACTGATTATCTTTAAGTTGGTGAAGGAGATGGAAGTGATAAAGCTTATTTCAAGATTTTGAGCACGGGTCATTGGGAGAAAATTCTAGTAAAGGTAATGGAAATAATTAAGTCAGGAAGAAAAAGATAGGAGATGAATTTCAATTGATCATATTGAATTTGAGGTGTTAGGAAGGAAACCAAAGAAAGAAACTCAGTAGGCAGTTAGAAATATAAGACTGACATTGGGCAGAACCCCAAAGCACAAATATCTAACATTGAAATTTCAGGCAGGTAGATGAGGTATTTTGGGGGGTTAGGGTGGCAGTGTGGGAAGAATTCATGGACTTGGAATCAGAAAACTGGAGTTCAAATGTTGACTCTGCTACTTACTAACTGTGTGACTTTGGGCAAGCTACTTAACTTATCTGGGCCTTATTTTCTCAGTTTTGAAATGAGGATATTGGAATACACAATCTCCAAGATCCCTTCTGGTTCTAAATCTATTTCTTCTGTAATCCTACTCTTAACTACACCACCTGCTTGTAAGGTTGGCCTTGTCATAGTTCATGACAAGGCTTCCTCTTTTGACCTCCAATCAAATATAACAGAAAAGGTTGTACATTCCTCTGGGCATATTAGGAAATGACACCCCAGTCATTACTGCATTTCCCCTAAAATCTCACACCTAGTAATCTAAAAACAACCAACAGGGTTACTCTTAAATATGGGGGAGGGGAGAAGAGGGAGCAAAGAGCTTTTTAACCATGATTTGGTCTAGAGACATTTACCACAAATGGCAATTTTATTTAAAGAGACATTTCAGCAGGAATCAATTTTTTTCTAAATCGAATTCAGGGGTCACTGATTATCAATGCAACTGTGGGTATGTTGAAGGAGTTATTTATAGGTTGGTTAATATGTATGCATAATAAGAGAAAATTATTTACAGAGATGATGAATTTAATATTGGGAATGAAGCAGATTTACAGCCTGCAAAGTGTAATTGCTTTTTGATATCAATTAAAGGACTGTTTCTAAAAATCAATAAGAATTTTAAAGAATACTGCAAGACTGAGTGAATGATAAGTAATTTAGATGCAATTTAAAAAATTGTATTGTGAACAGCTCTCTTGAGCCTCATGAAGTGTTTTATGAGCCTTTGGGGAATAAGGTAAAATTTTAAAACTTTTATTGATTCAAAATTAAAATAACAGACATATATACACACACCCCATTGAACTCCCATTTATGCTCATTATATATAACAGTATTGGGCATGGAGCTTGGGCAGACATGAATCAGAAGAAACAAGAAAGTATGTAAAGAGAGAATTGTTTTTTATATCTGTGAATTGAGCATTTTAACATCTACAAAAATTTCAGGGAAGGTCACTGGCATTTTGGAATAATGTGAATTTAGGGGATGGTAGGGGTTTAGGACTTTATCCAAGGGAGAATAGTGACTGAAATAGCCAAAGGAACTCATTAAAAGATGAGTCTATAAAGTGATTCCCTAAGACTCTGTCCTCAAACTCAAAGGTAGTATTCTAGCGTGATTCTACATGAGGAACCTTCTGACTGGGACATCATCTCTTTTCTTTCAAATGTAATTTAATCAAATCTTCTCAGACAAATGAGTGTCTGCCCAGTTCTCATTGATTTCCCATGGTGTCTGTCTAAAATATAGTCAATCTGTGTTTATTAAGGACTGTCCTTACATATGTGTAGTTCTGCATTAGGCAGAACATTTGTTTGTATACTTTTAAATTAAAAGTCTTTGTATCTTTCCAAAAGGAGCTTACATTCTAATTGGGGTGACAGAACCAACTGATATAAGTCCATAGAAAGCTAGAATTAGAGACCTCTAGTCCAACTCTTCTCAGTTTACAGATAAGGAAACTGAGGCCAACAGAGGGAAAATGACTTGCTTTGGGTTACATAAGTTACCTGCTATGCTGCTAGAGAGAAGATGGAGGAAAGAAGGATTTACTCTCCCAAAAGGGGAAAAAAGGAACAAAATTAAATAAGCTACCCATGAAAGGCAACTATTTAATGAAATTGGATTTTGAAAGTATGAAAGCAGCTCTGAGAAGGAAAAAAAATATCCCTGACTGGTGAGGGTGCTTTAGAGTTGGCTACCTGGTGAGGCCAAGGGCAATTGAGCAAAAGTGACATGTATAAGAGGTTTTTAAAAGTAATCTTGATGAATAAGAAAACAAACTTGCAATTCATTCCTTTAGTCTTTCTAGGTCAACTTTTTTCCAGCTTATCAGGGAGAGGGTCTTTGTCTCATTCAAGTATCTTGTCAGACATTTTTTTCTTAGTCTTCTTCAAACCATAACAACATGTCCTTGCTCTTAATGTACTGGAGAAAGAAAAAGAAAAATGTCCTAGTTTTTAGTAGATTTTTACTGTCAAAAAAGTAATAAAAAATTGAGAAAAGTCAGACTTTGATCAATAATTTATTTTTTAAAAGTTTATACTTAACCAACTCACAGAGAAAAGAGGAAATTATCCTATAATCCGTTTAAAGCCATGATAGGAAAACAATTTTCCTATCTACAATGCCTTTGTATAAGTTAGAATTAAAATAATTAAGTATATAGATCAATAAAAGTTTCCAACATAAGCATCTTCTTTTGACTTCCAAGAGCCAAGATGATGGAGTAAACAGGAAATTGCCATAACTCTTCCATATTAGCCTCCAAACAACCATAGAATAGCTCCCCAAAGCAAAGCCTGAGAGTGCAGAACCAACAAATAGATGCAGAAGAACAATTTTTGAGCCCAAGGAACTTGGAAGATCGGCAATAAAGGTCTGTCTCACTCAGTAAAAAGAGGAATGTAGTCAAGGACAGGATGCATCCCAGCAAACCAGCAGAAAGTCCCACCTCAACAAATTAGTAGTAGATCCTGTGCCCCAATGCAAGGAAGCAGGCAAATGTCAATACCAGGACCCCCATTTGCCATGGGAACTGGCAGAACTGTAGCTCTGAGAACCACCATATGCTTCTGGATAACCCAGGGCAAATAGGCAGCCTCCAATGGCCAGACTGCCATGTGCTTCTGGGTAGCCCCACAGAAATGGGTAGAATCTAATACTATGGGTGCCTAAGCAAAGATATAGCACCAACATAACCCCTGACACATGCTTCAACATAATCCATGACAAACAGGAACCCTCCAGTGGCCAGACTACCATTTGCTTCAGTGTAGCTCCAGGGAAATATAGAAACATCTCCACCAGGCTCAGCATACAACAGACACAACTACTAGGACCCCTGTTCAGCATCAGGTAGACTGCCAGAGCTCTATGGCTTCCAACAGCACTAGCCACTCCCCCACGCCATCCCCTCAACAAAGCACCAGACACATTGGTCCCCTGAGAGCCTCAGGGCAACATCAGTACATCAGCAGATAAACAACCACAGCCTGCCATCCCTGGCACAAGAAGTCTGAGACAGTGCCTCTTTTAACCCAGGAGCAGGGCCCAAATTTAAAAGAAAGGAAAAAAGCCAAAAATTATGAGCAATAAGAACCAAAAGTGTAATCTGACCGTAGAAAGTTATTATGGTGACAGCAAAGATCAAGATATGCACTCAGAAGAGCACAACAATGTCAACACACTTAAGAGAAAGAGAAAAACCCAAAAGAAAAACAGGAAGTGGTCTCAAGCCCCAAAGGAACTCATGGAAGAGCTCAAAAAGGAGCTTAAAAATCATATAAGACAGGGAGAAAAAAACTGGGAAAAGAAATGAGAGTGATGAAAGAGAATTATGAAGAATCAACAGCTTGGAAAAAGAAAACAACTGCCTATAAAGTAGAATTGGATAAATGGAAAAGGAGACACACAGATCCATTGAAGAAAGCAACTTCTTAAAAAGTGCAACTGGCCAAATGGAAAAGGGACTACAAATGTTGACTGAAGAAAACAACATCTTAAAAGGGAGAACTAGGTAAGTGAAAGTTAACACTTCAAGGGGGAAAATGGTCATTCAGTGAAATAGAAGGATTTTAAGCTGCCATAAGGACAAGGTCAGAATTGAACAAAAAATGTTACCTCTGATATTGTAATGGTAATGGGAATTTGAAGATCTTCCCTGGCCATTATGGGCCTAAAGGCAGTTGAAGATCTTCCCTGCTCCTTAATAGGCCAATTGTAATCAAATGGAGCCTGTGGTGGGAGGAGTTTGCTGAGCTGGTGAAGCAGAGCCAAGTGGAACCTGGGAGTCAGAGCAGTTAGAATGGAGGGAGGAGAGAGAATGCAGGCAAGGAGACAGCTAGGCTTGTGAGTGTTTGTTCATGGGAAGGCTTTGGGATGGTGTTACTCTCTGCAGTGTTGTATATAAATTTCTTTGTTGTTTGGATGAATTTGGTTTTCTGGTATTGGGATTTGTTTTTCTGGTGTCTGAATAAATGTTTTGCTTCTGTCTTCTGTATGGAGAGTCTGTTATATTTTGCAATTTGGAATCATGCCGGCATATTCATAGTTGCCATTGTGCTGTGAATATTGCCTTGGTGATACAGATATCAAGACCCATGAGAAGCCTAACAACATAAAAAAGTAAAAGAAAACAAAAGAGATTCAATGGACCTGAACTGTTGACATATCTACATGGGAAGATGATACTTGTAATTCTCTTTTTAGTCTTTTTTTTTTTTTGGAGAGGGGAAGGCAGGGCAATTGGGGTTAAGTGATTTGCCCAAGGTCACACAGCTAGTAAGTGTGTAAGGTGTCTGAGACCAGATTTGAACTCTGGTTCTCCTCATTCCAGGCCTGGTGCTCTATTCATCTCACCACCTAGCTGCCCCGATATATGTAACTCTTCTTTTTTTTATTAAAGCAATTGGGGTTAACTAACTTGCTCAAGGTTACACGGCCAGTTATTTCTGGGTGTGGTGCTAAGTATCAGAGCCCAGATTTGATCCAGGTCATCCCGACTCTGAGGCCGGTGCTCTTACTCGCTGTGCTACCTGGCCGCCCCGATGTTTGTAATTCTTAAAAATTGTGCCACTAACAGTATATCTAGTAGTAACATACATAGACAGAGGATATGGGTTTAAGGGCCATTTGAGGAAATGACAAAAATAATTAAGATGAGAAAGAGGAGTACAAGGGATACAGAAGAAGGGGGAGGTAGAATGAGGAAATTATTTCCCACAAAGAGATGTGAAAGACTTATTGCAATGGAAGGAAAGGTGAGAGGGTGGGAGATGAGCATTGCTTGAACCTTACTTTCATCAGTATTGGCTCAGAGAGGGAGTAATTCACACAATCAGTTGAATATAGAAATCTATCTGACCCAAGAAGAAAGTAAGAGGGGAGGAAATTAAGTAAAGGGTGTGGGAAGACTGATAGAAAAGAGTGCAGACTAGGGGTGGTAGCAGATAGAAGCAGACCACTGTTGAAGAGGAAAAGGTGAAAAGAAAGAGAGGACAAACATGCGGAAAAATAAGATGGAGGGAAATTCACAGTAATCATGACTGAATGTAAATGGGATGACTCTCCAACAAAATGGAAGTGGATCAAATTCCAGAATCCTCCTCATTTATCAAATGTATAGAGAACTGAGGCAAATATGTAGGAATACAAGTCATTCCCCAATTAATAAATGGTCAAAAGATATAAACAGGCAGTTTTCAGATGAAGAAACCAAAGCTATCTGTAGGCATATGAGAAAGTACTATAAATCGCTTTTGAATAGAGAAGTGCAAATTAAAACAATGCTGAGGTACCAACTCCCATCTATCAGATCAGCTAATATGACAAAAAAATAGAGGAAAATAATAAATGTTGGAGAGGATGGGAGAAAATTGGAACCCTAATGCATTGTTGGTGGAGTATTGAACTGATCCAACAATTCTGAAAAGCATTTTGGAACTGTGCCCAAAGGACTAAAAAAATGTTGCACACCCTGTGATCAGTAATACCACTATTAGGTCTGCATCCCAAAGAGAACATAAGAAAAGGGGAAAGGACCTAATGTGTAAAAATATTTATAGCAACCCTTTTCATGGTGGCAAAAGATTGGAAATTGAGGGAATACTCATCAATTGGAGAGTGACTGAAAAAGCTTTGGCATATAAATGCAATGAAAAACTACTGTGCAATAAGAAGTGATGAATAGGCAGATTTCAGAAAAACCTCAAAAGACATGTACAAACTGATGCAAAGTGAAATGAGCATAATCAGGGAAATATTATACACAGTATCAGCAACATTGTGTGATCAACGATGAATTACTCAATTCTTCTCAGCAACACAATGATCCAAGACAAGTACAAAGGACTCATGAAAGAAAATGCTATCCACAACCAAATAAAGAACTGATGGACTCTGAACGCAGATTGAAGCAAACTTTTTTCAATTTCTTTATCCTTTTTCATGTTTTTTTTCCCCTTTTGATCTGTTTTTTTCTTCCACAATTGTGACTAATATGGAAATATGTTTTACAGGATAGCACATGTATTACTTATATTGAATTGCCTACCATTTTTAGAAGAGGGGAGGGAGTGAGAGAATAATTTGGAACTCAAAATCTTTTAAAAATGAATGCTAAAAGTTTTGACTTGTAATTGGGAAAAAAATAAAGAATAATCATCTTCTTAGATTAAAGCCCATATAGACTTCTCAGTTATTTCTTAAAGAAAGCAAAGTACAGTTCTATCTTCCAGTCATTTAAAAAGGATCAGGAATCAATTTCCAATTTGTTCTCCAAGGGACCTTTTCCCAGTGAAATCAAACCATTCTCTCACCCACTAACACTTTTTTTTTGTTCCTTTATTGCTTTGCCACATGCTTGTCATTTTAGGATTAGCACCTAGAGTTGCTTGACCAGTCATGTTCATCTCTTCCTCAAATCCATCTGGTTCAACTTGCGTATTATCTTCTTTAAATATAGATGTCAGTGTGCCACTCCTCTGATTTAAACAAAACAGCATATGATAAAATCTTCAGAACTCTATTTTTTTTTAAATTTCATTGACAACAGAACTCAGGAAAAGGGAACAGAAATTCATCATGTGACTGGACTATGGAAATAAATTTCTATTCCTAATAGGGGCTTGACTTTTTTTTATATAGCATAAAATTCACCTGCAAATTTACATGTGCCAGTGTTCCCACTTTCTTTGCCTTCTCCTCCCCCTGCCTCCATCACAGTTCCTTTAGAGCTAGTTAAATTTCCTTTTCTAAAAATGGATTAAGATTTCTCTTCCACGTTCTGTTAATTTGGGTATTTTATATTTTGGACTACTGTTGATATTATTACTTTATAATTATATAAACTATTTAAAAATTCTTGAATTTTTTCCTAACATATAATAGGCTCTAATAAGTTTTTAATATTTTTTTATTTTTTTTCTTTGTATTGATTACCTTGTTCTTTATGTCAGGGACTCAGTTTTCCTCACTTTTTTTTCTTTTTTCCCCCTTATTTTTTCTTTTAGTAAGGTAAGCTAGATGTATTTAAAGCACTAGATTTATCCCAGTGCAATTAATAGAAGAGTTTTGAATAATAATAGCCCACAATGTTAGTATAAGCCCCATTTATAGACTGATGAAACTGAGGCTCAGAGGGCTGAAGTGATTTACCAATCATAATGCTTCAGTGTCAAAATTTGTAATTCTCTCCACTGCCACGTTGATTTTCATGAAATAATGAACAGGCAAAATGGTGTAGTTTATGGCCATAACACATAAATTGTCTTTACAAACAGTGATCGTGCTAGAAGACTAGCAGCTTGCCAAATTGACTCACATCCATAAGAAGGGCTCCAGAGGAAATTCTGAGAGCTACAAATGGGCAAGTCTCATTTTGTTCCTGGCAATCTAATGAAAACTCTAATAAAGGGGTGAGATCATTGACGACATAAGCAACCTATTATGGGAAAAGCAACTTATCAATTTTTGTAAAGGTGACTCATGCTTTACTAATATAGATTAGAGTTCTTGAAGGGAATAAATACGTATGCACATAAGGGAGAAATCAGTGGACAGAATGTTTTTAGTCTTTTAAAAACCCTTTGACAAGGTTTCACACCAAAGGCTATTTAAAAGACAACAAGTGAGTCACCGTGGAATAGTGATACTGCTTTGTCATGGATGAAGAACTGTCTTAGAGAGAAGAAACAAAGGATTGGGATAATTGGGCACTTCTCTGGATAGAAACTTATAAACAGTGGGCTCTCCAGGGGTTAGCCCTGGGACTGGTCTTTAACATTTTTATGAATAATATGGAAGAGAGAGTCCAATCTTCCGGTTTGCAGATGACATTAAACTCTTCCAGGTGGTGGGAAGCCAACTTGATAGGGATGAACTACAGGAGTATCATGGGAGTGTTTTGTAACTGGGAAGAAAAGCAGCAGAGGAGCTTCACTGTGGGCAAGTGGAAAGTAAGGCATTTAGGGAAAATAACACAAAATGCATTCATAGGGTAATGGGCTCTGAGCTAAAACTTATGAACTAGGAAAGGGATTTGGGGGCCATTTAAAATGTTAGCTTAATGAGCTGCTACAGCCAAAAAGACCAACAAAATTCTGGGCATCATCAAGAATGATATTGGAAACAAATATAGAACCTTACCCTGTCCTTGTACAAAACTACGGTGTGTTTTCACCTGGCATGTTTTATCCGTTTCTGATGGGCATCTTGCAATAAAAATCTAACTTTTTTGGATGGATTCAAAGTCTTGGATAAAGCCATGGAATTAAATGATCTCACAGTTGGAAAGCATCTTAGAGTCAGGGGTGTGCTGGAGCCAGTTCAAATAGGCTCTTGAGAGTCGATTGTTAAATTTTCACTGTGAGCATTTATACCCTGGAAATTGGCAACCACCACAACTCTGTGTTTGATTTATTATTTTGTTGATTTTCAATACTTATGAAAGCAATGGAAAAATGTTAATAATGAATATTAAACTTAAAAGTGTATCATTTGGCCTTTTCTTTGGAATAGAATTGTTTAGTATTTACCAACACAACCCTGCTTAATCCTGCCTTTAGGTTACTAAGTCCAACTTATGTCTGAGTAAGAAACTCCTTTATGACTTCCCTGATAATGCTTATTAGTTTGTATTCTATACATGTGGAATTCTCTACCTCTCGAGGAAGCCCACTATACTCTTAGAAAAATAAAATGACCTTGGATGGAGAAGTTTTCATATAAAGACAAATTCTGGAAATCTGTACTCTAGTTTGGAATGATGAAGGCTGATTAGGGATATGTCCTAAGTTTTAAAAATTATTAAAGATATGATAATGTGAATGTGGAGAGGGAATGTACTGGAATAACGATGACTACATATTTCAGGTCAGTCTCATTCATAAAAAGAAATGCTTTTTCTTTGCATCTGACTTGCTATTGGCTATACATCACTTCTCCCAGGGAATCAGCTTCAGTAAGAGCCACCCAGAGGTCCCTGTCAGCGACAGGAGGACAAAAGGAAGTCCCATGTTACAGCAACTTCTGTCCTCTCCAGAGCCCATGCTCAGTGTGATGAGGAGGAGCCAAACCCAAGGTCTAGACTCTAGTGTAGTCTTTCATTTAGTGACTGGGCCTCCATATTTGGGAACTGTATGGTATTTACTATACTCTCTTGGTGGCACTATATCTTTCCTAGATTTCTTAAGTAAGAAGCCTATGTATTGGTTAGGAGCCCAGGACAAGGAGATATTCTGGGTAATCAGTAGGTGTTTGATTGTATCTGTTTTCATTTCTTTTATTAACTCAATAGTAAAAGTTAAGCACTATGTACAGTATTCAAGCCCTCTGCCTCACTGCATGGGGGACTAGCAAGATCCAGAAGGAGGTAGAGTTTTGCCAGCAGGTGATGGTCCAGATCTGCTATGATTGGGAGGACATAAATGCCAAGGAGAGGATGGGACTTATCCAGAACTTGATCCTCCTGGTTGAATAAGACCAGGATAGTAGCTTCCAGCATCACCTGGTGGTTACTTTGTAAACAGAACATACTGTGAAATTTAAATTAAGCAAGTTTGGGTCAGGGCAGCTAGGTAGCACAGTGGATAGAGCACTGGACGTAGAATCAGGAAGATTATTCTTTGCCAGAGTTTCCTCCTCTGTAAAATAAGTTGGACAAGGAAATGGCAAATCATTCCAGTATCTTTTCCAAGAAAACTCCAAATAGAGTGAGGAAGAGTTGGACAAGACTGAAAATAATTCAACAGCAGCAATAACAAATAGGTCTAATAAAAGGAAGGCAGCAGCAGTGGAATGAACATGGGCCCTCAAGTTTGAGGACCTGAGTTCAAATCCTGGCTCTGACACTTACTACCTGTGTAACCTTGAACAATTCATTTTACTGGCCTGCAGTTTCCTAATCTGTAAAATAAGAGTCATTGGGTGTGTGGGTTTGAACTAGATTTTCTCTGGGGTCCCTTCTCGCTCTCCATATTTGATCTAGGGTCCTCTGAATTGATTATGTTTTGAGCACATTCCTAGGAGCAGATAGGTGGCACAGTGGATAGTGTTGGATTTGGAATCAGAAAGATCCAAGTGTCAATATTGCCTCAGATACTTATTAGTTGAATGACCCTGGGCAAATCAGCTAACTTTTATTAGGATTGGTATTCTTATCTGCAAAATGGAGATAATAATAGCACCCACCTCCCAGGGTTGTGAGGATCAAATGAAATAATGTCTACAATGTTCTTTGCAAAACTTCAAGTGTTATATAAATACTAGATATTATTATTGTTTTCTGCTGGCACAAGGTTGCATTTGCCAAATAAAGAGTGGGATCAAAAGGAGATGGCAAAGGAGACAGGAAAAGTGGCAAAGAGGCTTAAGTTGAATTTAATGGCATGTGAATTTAAGTGTTTACTATGCTCCAAGAACTGCACTAAATTCTGGGGATATGAAAGTAAAAATGAAACAATCTCTGACCTCAAGATGCTTATATTCTACTCAGGGATAAGACTAGTACACAGATAAGTTAATATGGTTATTACAGGAGGGGGAAGGGAGTTCTAACTACGGCTAAGATAGGTGGGTCTGAGAAAACTTCATGGGGGAGGGGCCCCTGAAATGAGTCTTGGAAAAAGATAAGGATTTAAAGGAGGAGCGATAAGGAAGTAGCAGGGTTTGGGGAAATAGTAAATCTAGAATAGCTGGAACGTGGAATATGTGAAGGGACATGATGTAAAATAAGTCTGGAAGGGAAGGTTGGAGACAGATTGCTGAGGGCATTAAATGTTAACCTGAAGAGTTTGTGGTTTTTTCTAAAGATAATAAGGAACAAGATGGGGGTGGGAAGACAAGAGCATATTGAATGAGTAGTACATTCCAGGCACTGTACTAAGCACTTTACAACTATTCTCTCATTTGATTGCTATGATTACCCTCTGAGGTAGGTGCTATTATTATACCCATTTTTACAATTAAGAAAACCAAGGCAGACAGACATTCAGTGACTTGCTCAGGATCTAACAGTAGATATTTGGGGTGCAATTTGGGCTTGGATCTTTCTCATTCCAGGCCCAGAGCTTTATTCACTGTGCCATCAGCTGTCCATATCTTTAGGAGACATGGAAAGTTTTTGAGCAAGGAAGTGATGCCTGTATGAAGGATGAATTGGAGAGGGACTGGAAGCAGAAAAACCAATCAGGAGGCTATTACAATACCAAGGGAAAGGGAATGAATGAGGGTCTGAACCAGGTGTTTGTGGGAGGGGAGAAAGGGGAGCAGATGTTCAAGATGTTGTAGAGTTTGAATTGATAGAACTTGATAGTTAATTGGACATGGAGAATGTGGGAGAGGGAAAAGCCTTCATCATAACCCCAATGGAGACAGAAACATGTGCAGGAGGAATAGGTTTAGAAAGATGATGATTTCTGTTTGGACATCTTGGGCTGGGGTTGAGGTAGATATTATGGCTGGATATATGGATTTGTGTATCTTGTGTAGAATTGATAATTGAACCCATGAGACATCACCAAGAGAGAAAGCATAGAGAACAGAAGGAAGCTAAAGACAGGGTCTTAAGGAATATTCACAACTAGCAGGGGAGATATGGATGATGAACCAAGAAAAGAGAATGTATATTTTACAGAGGGAAAAAAAAATGAGAGAGTAAGAAGAGAAAAGGACCCAAAACAGAGCCTTCAAGAGTGCTTTCTTCTGGCCCTTGCTAAAGGGCTTCTTCTTGGTTGTTTTTTCTCTTGCTAATCTCATTTACAACTCAAAGCATCAACTCTATGCAGATTTCTCTTTGTTTTATATCTCCATCCCTTATCTATTTTCTGGACTTCATTTCTTGTTTCAACATTTCCCTGTTTCAATATTTTCAGCTGGGTGTATTGTTGTACTTGAAACACAACATATCCAAAACTGAATTGGTTATTTCAATCCTTAAAGTCTGTCTTCTAACTCCCCTATTTCTAATGATGACAAGATGAGACATCTAGTTCTTATTAAGCATCTACTATATACCAGGTATTATCCTAAACCCTAGAGATACAAATGCAAGCAAAAAGAAAGACATCTCCTGCCCTCAAGTAGCTTAAATCCTAATGGGGATTAGAATAGACTCTGTGATTCTAACAAGACACAAAAAGGTCCTGAAAAGTTTGGGGGGGAGGGAGAAGATGAAGGCACCCACAACTGAGCATTGTATTGAAGTCTAGAAAGTGAGAGACAGACATGGAAAGGGAATGAAAGTTACTCAATCTGGGTCCATCCACAAAATGGAGGCACAGGGTCCAACTCACAATTGGAAAAAGGGGACTTGCATATCAGAGTAAAGGTCTAGAGTAAAGAGGGCCCAGGAGTGTAGGGAGTTATCAAGCTAAGACTGCAGCTGGAATAGGGTTTGAAGTCTTGGAAATCAGAAGCATACCCTGGGGCTGGGTGGGTGGACTAACATCTTCCCAGTCACCTAGACCTGAATATTTAGAATCATCAATCTCTTACCCTGCACAACCAATCAGCTGCCAAGTCTCATTGGAATTTCTTTTGATAATATTTCTTATATTTCCCCCTTCCTTTTAATTCAAATTGTCACTCTGATTATATCTTGGACGATTCTTGTTTCCTTGTCTCCAGATTCTCCATACTCCAATCTCTCTGGCATTTGCTTAGTGTCCTCCTATACCTACAATTCTCCCCAGTCCTCCCCCATCTGGATTCTGTTAAAATCCTACCTGTTCTTTAAGCCCTACATCCATTATAGCTTCCTTCATGATGCTTTCCCTGACCTCCCTGCTGTAATTAATCTCCTCCTCTTCAAATTTCTCTAGGGACCTTGTGCCTCTCCTATGTACTTAGCACAGCCTATTTTATATTTCAGTTATTTGTGTTCATGTCTTATCTCCCCTACTTAATTTTCAGCTCCCTGAGGGCAGGGATTGTGTCTAATTCATATTTGTGTCTCACAGCTTAGCACATTGCTAAATAATTATCTCTGGAATTGAAATGATAACCTACCTCATTTTCCTTTGTTCTCTTTCTCCTACCAAATCTTTGATGCTTAAAATCACATTCACTATTTGTCATAATCCCCTTAAGAAGATGATTGAAAGCCTATGCAAAAAGGCACACGTGTAATTACCACCGCTTCTACTACTGTTAAAGGACTTTAAAATATTGGCAGAATAATTCACAGTTTTAATTGGGGCATTACAATGATTATTAGTGATCTGGGGCTCTCACCTAGACACTGCTCATCTTGTGATCGAATGATGTCACCAGCTGCTTACATGCAGAGGTTTCAGAAGGGAGCTGTTGGACATTGACATGCCAAACTGCATCTTAGTGCACAGTCTTGCTGAAGATGAGGTAATCAGAGATATCCCCTGAGAAGCTACGAATTATTTAAATACAATACTGCCATGACAATTTAATCTATTTTTCTATGTATAAGAAGTTGACCCTCGTGATCCACCATTAGTAGGATGAATATTTTGATTTAGTAGTCAGGAAGGGTTTACCCTGATCCATTCAAATGTTTTCATCTAGTGTTTATTCTTTGCATTTTTCTGGACAGATGACCAGAGCTTAGAATTGCAATTTGTGGCCATGGATTATGCCAAGCTTATGTGATATTGAACTCATGATCTGAACTTCATTTAAACCATACTCTAACTACCTAGCCTCCTGACAATTTTAGTTGCATAACCTTATTATTTAAAAATTGCACCTCAAATATATGTTTGTTTACACATAAATTTTACATATATGTCCTCTTATAGGATTATAGATCGAGGGTGGGAAGGGATCTTAGAGGAAATTGAATCTAACACATTTTTCTTTCTTCCTTTCCTTCTTTCTTTTACAGATGAGGAAAGTAAGGATGAGAGAAGCTAGGTGATTTGTTTAGGGTGACATAACTCACAAGTGTCTAGGATAAGGTTTGAACTTAGGGATTCCTGAATCTAAGCCCGGCACTCTAGCCACCATGCCACCTAGCTGTCTTTAGTCACCTAATAGTCATGTATATTATAAAACTTATTAAAATAGAAATTGAAAAATGGTTCAATTTGACAATACTATTTGATCCTAGATTCAGTAGGGAGACACCAAAATTTGCTAAGTAGATGTGGGGGTATGACATGTTCAGCTTTTTAGAAAAATCACTTTGGCAGCTGTGTGGAGAATAGGTTGAGATGGGAAGGCTTTGGGGAGTTAGGAAGACTACTTAGGAATAGTCCATGTAAGAGATGCTAAGGGTCTGAACTTGGGTAATGGCTGTAGGGATAGAGAGAAGCGAACAGATATGAAAGATGTTATAGCAGTAGAAATGATAAGAATGACAACTGATTAGATATATGGGGGGATGAAAAGTAAGAAGCCAAATATAATGCAAAGGTTGAGAACCTGGATGACAAAAAGCAAGTTGATACATTCAACAGAAACAGGGATGCTAGGAAGAAGGCTGGGTTTGGGGAGAAAGTATGATTTCAGTTTAATGTGTTAAGTTAAGGATGGCTGGACATCCAATTCAAGATGACCAATTACTGTTGTTCACTCTTCATTCACAAAAAGGACCATGGATTTAAGAGAGGTGGAGCTATGCAAAATCATCAGCCTCACTTTCTTCTCCACGATCATCTGAGTTCAGTGGCAACACAAAAGTCAAGACAACTGGCTATGTCCTAGCTGTTCAATAGGCAACTTGTGGTGTGGGACTTGAATTCAGGAGAAAAATCAAGGCTTTAGTTTAACAATAATAATAACTCCAGTGGTTCACTATTACCTCCAGGATCAAATATAATACCCTCTTTTTTGTATTTAAAGTCTATCATAATCTAATCTTCCTGTGTTTCCAGTCTTCTTGTACCTTACTCTCTCTACATACTCTTTGATACAGTGACACTCTCCTCGTTGTCCCTCGTATAAGACACTCTATCTCCCAACTCTTGGCATTTTCACTGTCTGATCCTGAAGTTTGGAATGAATTCCCTCCTCATTTCTGCTTCCTGGCCTCAGTGGCTTTCTTTAAGTCCCTGAAAAAAAATCCTACCTTTTACAAGAAGCCTTTCTTGATTCTTCTTGAGACCAGTGCTTTCTCTCTATTGATTATCTCCAATTTATCCCATCTAGCTTTTGTTTTCACGTAGTTTTTTTTTTTTGTATGTTGTCTCCCCATTAGACTGCAAGCTCCTTGAAAGCAGGGACTGCTTTTTAACCTTTCTTTGTATCCATAGTAGTTAGCACAGAGCCTGGCACATGGTAAGTGCTTAATGAGTATTTATTAACTTGATAATAACTAATATTTATATAGTACTTAAAGGCTTGTGAAGAGTTTTATGTATTATCTTATTTGAGACACAACAAAACTGTCAGAAGTAGAAGTAGGTACTATTAATATTATGTCCACTTTTCAAATAAGGAATTTGAAGCTGAGAGAGACTCAGTAGTTTGCATAGGGCTATACATTATTAAGTGTCTGAGGCAATATTTGAACTCATGACTTCTTGATTCTTGGACTCTAAATCCAATGTATGTTCCATTGTGCCACTGATCTGCTTAACTTGTATAGATAATAATCAAACCCATGGGAGCTGATAAAGTCAACAATGAGAGTCTAAAGAGAGAAAGAAAAAGGCCCAGGACAGAGCTTTGGGATAACCCAGTTAGGAGTCACTAAATAGAAAATGATGTAGGAAAGGACACAAAGAAGGAGTAGTCAGACAGATAGGAGAACTGAGAGAGAGAGCAGTGTCGCAACAACTCAGACAGGAACGAGTAAGTATCCAAGAGGATCAACAGGATCAAATGAAGAGAGGTCAAGAAGGACAAGGATCAAGAAAACTAGATTTGACAAATAAGAGACCGTTGATGATTTCAAAGATCATTTTCACTTGAGTGAGAAGTAAAGGATGGAGAAGAATTGAAGAAGGTGGGAACCGGAAGAATGGTGCTGTTCTCCCTGAAAACTGGGAAGTCTAGAAGAGGGATCTGGGGGGAGGGGGAAGTGGGGAAAGATAGTGTAATTTCAACATATCCAGATCTGGACTCTTTGTCTTTGGAATTGTTCCAGCGGAGTCTAGATGACCTTTCATCAGAGACGTAGCAGGCACTTAATAAATGCTTATTGACTTACAGACTGACATTATCAAAAGGATTCCTTCATTGAAAGAAGCATTGAGCTATGTGATGGATGAGGTCCCCTCCAAGGGCTTTTCGTGCTTCTATAATAGCGAACAGTTTAGGAAGATGTGTATAATTTTTGTACATTCTTGTGTACTTTTTTTTTCTTGGCAGCACCCATACTGATCATGTTCACACTTCTGGACCATTTATCTTGTTACCTTTTAGTTCAGGGCATATCATTATTTTTGACTCACCATTTTAGATGTACCCTTATAGTTGAAGCCTCTGTAGCGTTCACCGCAGCTGTTACAATGAAGCATCCTTGGTGCCACATGGCATGCTATTTCATGCCAGGGTTCCATAAGCAGAAAAGTCAACACTAACTTCCCTCCTGATCTCAACTCCTCCACTGTATTCCCCGAAGCTGACCCCACATGCCTCCCTTACTATTGTCTGGGCCATGTGAGGCTTTCAGATTATTCAATCCCACTCTTCTTGATGGGAATATTGAAGAAACGGAATGTGAGTCCTTCAGGTCAGTCTGTGATTGTGACGTTGAGAACATTTACCAGAAAGGAATGATTTCCAGAGCTAGAGAAAAATTCCTCCACTGTCTACACAAAGGTATAAGTATCATGCTAATTAAGGCACTTAGAGCAATTCATCTGTTCCCAAAGTAATGACCATGACAAATTTTTGGCATCAACTGTGCAATGTTGTTTGGATGCTGAAATGATACAGCTTAGCAGGTAGAGAATTGAGGCCCAAAAGATAACCTTATAGGAGTAATTGTTGACATTTTTTACCATCATTCTGAAAAAAATCTAGAAATGAGTTCATCTTGTTATGTTCATTTAAAATTAGTATCACTTTAAAAAATGTTGTGCTGGGGTGGCTAGGTGGTACAGTGAATAGAGCACCAGCCCTGGAATCAGGAGAACCTGAGTTCAAATCTGGCCTCAGACGCTTGACACAGAAACTAGGCACATGACCTTGGGCAAGTCACTTAACCACAATTGCCCTCCAAAAAAAAAAAAAAGCAAAAAAAAATGTTGTGCTGTTTAAATGTGTGATATTCTGGTAAGGTTGGATTGTAATAGAAGCAAAAGCAATATTGACATTATTCAGGGCTCTCTCGTTTTCAAAATGTTGTTGTTTTTTTTTTCCTTTTTGGAGGGCAACTGGGGTTAAGTAACTTTAGTCCAAGGTTACACGTCTAGTTTTTGTGTGTTAAGTGTCTGAGGCTGGAGCTGAACTCAGTTCCTCCCGACTCTGGGGTGGGTGCTTTACTCACTCTGCCACCTAGCCGCCCCTCAAAATGGTTTTCTACATGCATTACATCATCATCATATACATATTTACATATGATATATAATTATATTTGTATAATTTATATATATATAGCAATAATAATATATTTTATATTTACAAAAAAAATTTTTGAGCTACAGAGGAAAAGAATTCTTATTTTCATTTTACAATGAAAAATTGAAACTTAGAAAAGTTGTGACTTCATAAAGGGTACATAGCTAGTATATGGTGGAGTCTGAAATGGAACCCAATACCACATAGCTAGGTATAACAGTTCAGTGCCTTTATGAGAAATCCTTAAATGTTATACATCACCATTAAATCTAACACTAACTTTCCTATCAAAAGTCAGTAGAATGACTTCCACCCATTCTAAATTCTCTACTATCAAGTCAAAACCTTCTCTTGACTGTATTACTTCAAGCCAGATGGGCATCCAGGGCCCTTGCAGATCATTTTCCTTGTCTCTCATCATTTTCACTCTTATCTTTGACTTTTCTTACTGAGACAGCCATCTCTTATGCCAAACTATTCAGACCAATTATATTGTTGCCTTCCTAGACCTCTTCATTACAAATACAAGTTTAGATATGCTTCTTCTTGGATGATAGAAGCAAAAATGAAAAGCAAACAATGGCAGCCAATTTGTTGGTTAGTGTCTGTGTCTGACAGCTTATAATTCCATAATTCTTCCCCCATAATCAAAATAAAGTAATATCCACTGCAGCCTTAATAAATAGCCTCTTGAAGGTAGAATTCCTGTTTATAATGAGTTGTCTACTAAGAACTTTTACACACACAATAAGGGATTATAGCAACTTTATTTAGATGACAATGATTATTCTGAAAGATCTTAGAGTTAAAAAAAAAACAAATAAGCAATCTTCTTTAATATGGGGATTTTTTATGATCTCATTAATATGACCATTTCAACCTTTAGTACTAAACACATACCATCCATACTTCTACTTTCTATGAAATTTTTGACCATGTCTTCCCATAAATCATTGGTGGAAGAATTTCCTTGCTTCTAGTATTTTCCCTTTTCAATCCATCTTCTACCTAGTTTCCAAATTAATCATTGTAGAACACAAGTCTGACCATGTAGCTTTCTTGCTAAAGAAAAAAAAAAAAGAAATCCTTAGTAATTCCTAATTTTTATAGGACAAAATATCCTCAATCCTAAAACCCTGCACTATCTGGCTCCCACTTACATTGTCAACCTCATTTGATATTCCTGCCCATGTGCTCTGCAGTTCATCCCAACTGGGCCACGAGCTGTTCCCCCAATTCTACACCTTGTTTTCCATCTCTGTGCCTAGGTATAGAATATTTCCTATGCCTGGAATGGGCTCATTATTCTTTTCTGCTTCTTAGGATTCCTTACTTCCTTTAAAGCTCAATCTGCTGTGTAAGGCTTTTCCCGATCTGCCTATTTATTGCTTTCTCTCCCCTGGATTAGCTGGTATTTACCCATCTGTGGGTTCTTGTACTGTTCCAGTAGAATATAAACTCCTTGCAGGTAGGAACTATTATATTTTTGTCTTGGTACTGCCAATGCCTAATATAGTCTTTTTCACATAAATGTTCCTTTAAAAATGTCTGTTGAATTATATTGAAGATTTACCCAAAGCAGAGAAGGCCTTCTTCCTGTTTCTTTGAGCATTTCATAGGATAGCACTTGGGTTGTCCATCTGTTAGTCCCTGACCAAACCACCTCCTTTTCCAGTCATATGTGTTCCCTGATGATATCTTTTTCATCATTTTTTCACATTCAATATGCTGCAGCTGACTTACGCCTACCATTCCTCTTTCCATTGCCCTCTGAGTCATCAACAACTTTGATTCATCTGAGATTGTCATGTTCCATGATTTACAGCAATGTACTATCACCAGGAAAATATTAGGATTTTGAAAAATGGGCTTCTGAAGCAAGAAACAACTTGGGATCAGTTTCTATTCTGGTCTACTCCCCTTACACTTATTCTCTGCCCCCCATATATACATATATATATATAAAATATATCAGATGATTATTCAAATAAGGTAAATAATCCAAAATGAGCTATGTCAATGAACTGCCCATCTACTGCCTTGCATCATCTGAGCACAGAGTAGGTACTAAATGGAGTACATGGGATATTCAGGAAGGAATCTTTTTCAGGGTTACTCATTCATGTTTGGTGTCCACCTGCCATCCAACTTACACCTGTGGCTCTAAGAAACTCCATCTTGGCAGAAAGGTTAAACCAGGGGCAAGGAACCAGTAGCCTTGAGGCCAATGTGGTCCTCTAGTTCCTCAAGTGAATTCATTTGACGGAATCCAAATTCCACAGAACAAATCCTTTAATTAAGGTTAGCTACTAAACCTAGATGAGTAACCGATAGAACTCAAAACCTTCAGTGAGTTAGAAGAATGTCTATCCCTAGCATATGAAGACTTCCCCCAGCACAATGGGCAGATGAGAAAAATTTGTTCCAATGGCCATGAAGGTGGCTGAAGCAGGCATTGTAAAGCACTTAGAGTTTGGTCAGACATTGAAGACACTAAGGTCATTCACTGCATCCCAGACCATCACCAGTCATCTTGACTTTTTTCTTGCTATTGGACTTTGAAGACTGCAAGAGAGAGTGAGGCTGATGACTTTGTGCAACTGTGCCTCACTTAAATCCAATTCACATACAAGTCGAGATATCACTCCATGATAACATTGGTCCTCTTTGAAAGCAAAGGACAAACAGCAATAGGCACTAAATGAATGCTTGTTGATTTGATTTGAGTAACATGTATATAAAATGAGATAAAGTAAGAGAAATACGTCTAAAAAACTCTTCTAAATTGCCTGTTCCTTTTCATCTATATTGTTTTTCTGCTGGTGAATTTTTAGGATGAAAGTAATCCGTGAGAAGGCCCTAGATTATCCTGTGGCTTGATACAATTTGTATGACATTATCCACAAACAGAAGATCCAGAGAACCTCACTACTAACAGGGAGTTCCTCTTCTCCTTGATATCTGTTCAGTCCATCTTTCAAGGCACCCATAAACATCTTTGAAGAGCCGCCATCTCCCTGTTTTATGCTTTACTTGATATTGATTCTCCAAGGTTTATTAAGCAAAACTATGCCTGAGGGGAGTCTATCATGGACTCATTGTCTCTATCTGTGGGCCACACTTTGTTTGAAAGCTCCACCTGGTCAAATGCTTTTTTCTTGTAGCTCCCCAATATGAATTGGAAGGGACCTTAGACTTTTTCTGATTTGACCCAGACCTGAACAACAGTCTCCTTGATGTCATATCCAACAAGTCATCGTCCAGCCTTTGACTGAAAATTCTAGTAACTTAGAACCTATTATCTCCCATGGCAACCCATTCTATTTTTACATATGTCTAAATTGTTAAAGTTTTCCCCTTAGATTAAGCCCCAATATACCTCTGTGACACATTCATTCTGAGTTATCAGTTACTCCCTCTGGTGTCAAGCAGGACAAGTTGAATCCTTTTTGTTTTGAAGTCAGAGAATCTGGGTTCAAATCTTGACTCTGCAAGTTCCTTAGGCAAATCATATACCTTCTCTCACCTTACTTTCCCCATGTGTACGGGGTTAGACTAGATGACTTCTAAGATAGTTTCCAGCTATACATCAACACTCTTGTGATCTTCTGCAGCAGAGCCCCTCAAATACTTGAAAAACAAATATCATGCTTCCTCTGACTCCCCTTCTCCATGCTACATATCCCTAGCTCATCCATCAGTTTCTTATTTGTCATGAATTCTTTGCCTCTCACCATCAAGTTTGCCCTTCTCTAGATATTTCAGCTTACCAGTATCCTTTTAGAAGTCTAATACCCAGAACTAAACATAGTATTCCAGACGTGATCTGACCAGGATAGAAAGCAACAAGATTGACTTGCTTCCCTTGGTCATTATCCAAAGCCTATCTTTATGATGCTTGAGATTCCATAACTGCATCACATTCTTGACTGATGCAGACCTTTTCATCCACTCAACTCCACCCCCTCTATGATCTTTTTAAAGAAGAACTGTCTGTCGTCCTTTATCTAGAAATCATGAATTTTTTCAAACTGAATATAAAACTTGATATTTAACAAATAAATGTCATCTTATTAAATTCAACTTGTTGTTCCAATCTGTAGAAACATTCTGATTTTGTCATCCAACATATTTGCTATTTTCTCCTCAACTTTGTGTCAGATAAATATTTCATAGGCAGGTCATTTATGCTTTTGTCCAAGTCATTGACAAAATTAAGAATAGGGCCAAAATAGGAGCAAACTCTGATCTCTAGGTAACTCCATTTGACATTTTCTTACAAGTCAATTTCAAACCATTAATGAATAAATTTTCACTTGACTACTTAACTAATTTGGGACCCACTTTACTATATTATCATCTTACTTATATCCCACCATTTTGTCCATAAAAACAGCATGGGAAAGTTTGCCAAATAATGTGTTAAAAATCTAGCTAAATCATGTTTCCAGCATTTCCCTGATCCTTGATTTTAATCCCAACTCTGAGTGATATTGGATAACCTCTCTGGGCTTCAGTTTCCTCACCTATAAAATGGGAGTGTTATACCAGGTGGCCTTACAGTTCCATTTTATTAGTAGATCCAATTGTCTATAGGCATATATGAGTTAAATTCATCAAGGAAAGCTAGGTGTTTTCTTACTCTTACTTATACTTGCCAAGGGGTATAAACTCTCTACTAATTTTTTTTTCTGTTCTTTCCCACTTTCTTGTAAAAATATTGTTATCCTTGGCAGAAAAAAAGCAAAGTAACCATTAATTGGCTCTGCCCTTTCTCCATCATCTATTGTTATTGTCCTTATAATTCTTACAGAAATCATATACCTTTTTATCCACCTTCCCTCCCCAGCTAAAAATAAAAATAAAATGAAATGCCTTTTTAGGTACCCTTAGCTTTTCTCGTCAATCTCAGATCATTCTGAGTTTTAGTACCCAGACACTATTCTTTTTTTCTTTAGGTAGCATTAAGTTGTTTAATTCAAGAAATATTTATTAAGCACCCACTGGATACAAAGTACAGAGCCTAAAAGAGACACAAAGTTTAGATATATCATATAATCTCAACTAGACATTCACTGGAGGACACCGACACTTCTACTCTTCCCTGACTGACTATCCCATTCTGCATAGGATCTGTTCTTTTTTTCCAGGCTACTTGCACTACCTGTTCCACACTCCGTTTTAACAGAGGACTTCAGTTCAAACATCACCAAAAAAAAAAAATGGAGATCATCCCTACTATTCTCTACAACACTACACTTAGAATCATTTCTTTTTTGTTTTGTTTTTAAATTAATTTATTTATTTTTAGTTTTCAACATTCATTTCCACAAGATTTTGAGTTACAATTTTTCTCCCTGTCTTTCCCCTATCCCCCACCCCAAAATAGCTTCCCTACTGAATACCCATTCCCCCAAATCTGTTCTCTCTTATATCCACCCCCATCAGCCCCTAATTGTCTAGTAGGGAAAGATGGATTTCTATACCCCAGTGCCTGTATATCTTATTTCCCAGTTGCATATAAAAAACATTTTTTAAACATTAATTTTAAAAACTTTGAGTTCCATATTTTTTCCTTTCAACCCTCCTTACCCACTCCCGCTGGGAAGGTAAGTAAGTTAATATAAGTTGGACATGTGTAGTTAGACAAATCATTTCTATAGTTGTCATATTGTGAAAGACTACATTTCCCTCCATCCTATCCTGCCCCCCACTTATTCTATTTTCTCCTTTGACCCTATCCCTTTCCAAAAATGTTTGCTTCTAACTACCCTCTCCCCCAATGTGCCCTCCCTTCTATCATCCTCCCTCTTATGCACTACCCCCCTGTTTTCCTGTAGGGAGTGTATGTTATTCCCTCCTTAAGCCATTTGAGTGTGTATGTTATTCTATCCTTAAGCCAAATTAAATAAGAATAAGGTTGTCCCATTCCCTTTCACCTTCGTGTTCTTCCCCTCCATTGTAACAGTTTTCTCTTGCCTCTTTTATATGAGATAATTTACCCTAATTTATCTCTCCCTTTCTCCTCCCAATAAATTCCTCTCACCTCTTAATTTTATTTTTTAGATATCATCCCTTCATACAAAACTCATCCTGTGCCCTCTGTCTATGTATACATGAACATACAAATGCCCACACTAACATATTTCACCCTTTTATACATATATATATATACATGTGTGTATGTATATATATATATATATATATATATATATATGTGTGTGTGTGTGTGTGTGTGTATATATATTCCCTTCAACTATCCTCATACTGAGAAGAGTCTTATGAGTTACAATTATTGATTTTCCAGGTGGGAATTTAATAAGTTCTTTATTATTTCTTTTTCTTGTTTACCTTCTTGTGCTTCCCTTGCTTCTTGTATTTGAAAGGCAAATTTTCTGTTTTTTCATCTCTGTTTTTTTTCATTAAGAATGCTTGAAAATCTTCTATTTCATTGAATGAGCACATTGTACCCTGTAGCGTTATACTATGTTTTACTCGTTATGTAATTCTTGGTTTTAGTCCTAGCTACTCTGACCTCCCTAATATCATATTCCAGGCCCTTCGATCCCTTAATGTAGAAGCTGTTAGGTCTTGTGTTATCCTGATTGTGTTTCCACAGTACTGAAATTGTTTCTTCCTGAGTGCTTGCAGTATTTTCTCCTTGACCTGGGAACTCCAAAATCTGGCTATAATATTGCTAGGAGTTTTCTTTTGGGTATCTTTTTCAAGAGCCAATCAGTGAATTCTTTCAATTTCTATTTTGCTGTCGGGTTTGTAAGGGTTATGGGATTTAAAAGATCTTCCATGTCCCGTTGGACTTGCTGACATAGCAGGAAGGGGCGGAGCAAGAGGAAGCGGAAGCCAAACTAGAGTTCCTGCGGTGGCTGGCAGCGGTGGTGATGGCGGCAGCAGCAGCAGAGGCAGCGGCAGCGTGAAGCCCTTTTTGAGTTAGCCAGAATTTCTGCTAAGGACTCCTACTGAAGACTGCCAGGGGCCGGAGCTGCTGGGAGCGTGCTTCCCGGACTCTGGGTGGTTGCTGTGAGTGGGGAGAGGAGGACCTTTGCCTGAGGTAGCCTGTTCTGTTTTAAAGGCTTGAAAATGTGGGTGCTTTCTACTTTATCTACCTGTGCCAATGTCATAACTACTCTGATGGCTTTTACTTTCTGGTTTTGGGACTCAGTCTTTTGGTATCTTAATAAATTTTCTAGTTTATTCCCTCATACGGCAAGCACGATGTATTTTGTGATGGATAATTATATCAGCATATCTGTAATCTCCATAGGCATTGTGAATATGGCATTGCTGATACAGGGTTCTAGAATATCAGGGCCATTTTGCTTGATTATTTCTTGAAAGATGGTGTCTAGGCTCTTTTTTCAATCATGGCTTTTAGGTAGTCCACAAATTTTTAAATTATCTCTCCTGGATATATTTTCCAGGTCAGTGGGTTTTCCATGAGATAGTTCACATTGTCTTCTATTTTTTTTTAATTCTTTGGATCTGTTTTATAGCATCTTGATTTCTCATGAAGTAGTTAGTTTCCAATTGCTCCAATCCAATTTTTTTGCATTTTAAATTTTTTTTTAGTTTGCATCATTCATTTCAACAAGATTTTGAGTTACAAATTTTCTCCCCATTTTCCCCTAGCCACCACCCCAAAATAGCTATCCCATTGAATATCCCCTCCCCCAATGTGCTCTCTCCCACATCTTTCCCCATCCCCCCTCCAACTTTCCAGTAGGGCACAGTGGATCTCTATGCCCCAGTGCCTTTATTTCTTATTTCCCAGTTACATGTAAGATAATAATGATAATAATATATATTTTTTAAACATTTGATTTTAAACCTTTGAATTCCAGATTTTTTCCTTATCTCCCTCATAACGCACCTTACTGGGAAGATAAGCAATTCAATATAGGTTGTACATATGTAGCTATGCAAACCATTTCCATAGTGGATATATTGTGAAAGACTGACCATATTTCCCTCCATCCTTTCCCACCCCCCCACTTGTTCTATTCTCTACTTTGACCTTGTTCAAAAATGGGTGCTTCCAACTTCCCTCCCCCCAGCCTGCCCTCCCTTCCATTATCCCCCTTCTTATCCCCTTCCCCCCTACTCTCCTATAGGGTGAGGTACCCTATTTAGTGTGTATGTCATTCCCTCCCTAAGTCAAATTCATTGAGAATAAGGTTGACTCATTCCTTTTTGCCTACCTGTTCTTCCCTTCCATTGTAACAGTTTTCCCTTGCCTCTTCTATGTGAGATAATTTACCTCATTCTATTTCTCCCCATCTTTTCTCTTTATATTCCTCTCTCACTGCTCAATTTCACCTTTTAAGCATCATCCCATCCTATTCAACTGGTCCTGTGCCCTCTGTCTATGTATACCTGTAAATATAGATACTAACTTATGTATTCATACATCCAAATACTCTCCTATATAATCATATATGTATGTATGTACACACACACACACACACACACACACACATATATATATATATATATATATTCCTTTCAACAATTCTCATACTGAGAAAAGTTTCATAAGTTACAATTATCATTTTTCCATGTAGGAATGTAAATAGTTCAACTTTGGTAAGTTCTTTATGGTTTCTTTTCCCTGTTTACCTTCTCATGCTTCTCTTGCTTCTTGTATCTGAATGTCAAAATTTCTACTCAACTTTTTTTTTTCATCATGAATGATTGAAAGTCTTCTATTCCATTGAACGACAATATTTTCCTCTGAAACATGATACTCAGTTTTTCTGGGTAGGTGATTCTTGGTTTTAATCCCAGGTACTTTGACCTCCAGAATATCATATTCCAAGCCCTTTGATCCCTCAGTGTAGAAGCTGCCACATGCTGTGTTATCCTGATTATGTTTCCACAATATTCAAATTGTTTCTTCCTGGCTGCTTGTGATATTTTCTGCTTGACCTGGGAACTCCAGAACCTGGCTATAATATTCCTTGGAGTTTTCTTTTTGGGATCTTTTTTTTCAGGAGGTGATCGGTGGATTCTTTCAACCTCTATTTTGCCCTCTGGTTCTAAAACATCAGGGCAATTTTCCTTGAGAATTTCCAGAAGGATGATTTCTAGGTTCTTTTTTTGATCATGGCTTTTAGGTAGTCCAATAATTTTTAAATTATCTCTCCTGGATCTATTTTCCAGGTCAGTGGTTTTTCTAATGAGGTATTTCACATTGCCTTCTATTTTTTCATTTGTTTGGATCTGTTTAATAGTATCTTGATTCCTCATAAAGTTACTAGCTTCCATTCCAATCTAATTCTGAAGGAATAATTCTCTTCAGTGAGCTTTTGAGATTCTTTTTCCATCTGAAAAATTCATCTTTTTAAGGCATTCTTCTCCTCATTGGCTTTTTGAGCCTCTTTTGCCATTTGAGTTAGTCTATTTTTTGTGTTGTTATGTTCTTCAGTCAGGTTGTTGACTCTCATTTTATCATTTTCTTGCATCATTCTCATTTCTCTTCCCAATTTTTTCTCTATTTATCTTATTTGGTTTTCAAAATCCTTCCTATGTCTGTAAGCAGCTTATTCTTTTCTTGGAGGCTTCTGGTGCAGGAGTTCTGAATTCTCTGTTTTCTTCCTGTTCCATGCCCCGATCCTTTTTGTCCCCCAAATAGGAGCTTAAAGTGGGATTGCTGTGCTTGGTTTGCTTCCTTTGCTTGCTCATGTTGCCACTCAATTACTTGAGCTTTTTTGCCACAGTAGAACTCTGCTACCAGAATGGAGCTATGTCCCAAATCACTGGGGATTTTACACCTGTCAGAGCTATTAGGGGGTGCCCTCTCTACATCCCCCCCCCACAAGCTCTGGCTCACTGGCCACATACCCCAGGACCACCATCCAAGACCATGATCCAGATACAGGCAGGTTAAAGCAAGAGCAATTGCCCTCTGAATTGTCCCATGATCCCCCTACAATCTGTAGGCCAGGAGCTCCTGAGGCAGCCATGGTACAGCTGCGGCACCTCCACAACTTCTTGCCCCAAGGGCAGGGGCAATACTGTGCTCTTCCATCACCCTCTGTTCCAACAGAGTTCCACACTGACCTTTTACTTTGTCTTTGGCGTTTATGGGTTGTGAAATCTGGAAACTGCCAAAGCTGCTGCTGATTCATTCTCCTGAGGTCTGCTCTGGCTGGTTGGGGCTGCCCTGGGGCCAGAACTGCACAGCTCTTGTGGGACTGTGCTTGGCTCCAAGTTCAGTGCAATAGACCCTTCCTGTCTGCCTGCCAGGCTTCCTTCAGTGGGAGATTTGTTTCTTTCTCTCACTTTGTGGGTTCTGCAGCTCTAATGTTTGTTTGGAATCATTTTTTACATGTATTTGAAGTGATTGGAGTGGGAACTCACACCAATTTTGTGGTCTTATTCTGCTATCTTGGCTCCACCCCCCAGACACTATTCTTACTAGACTATGTCTCACATTTTTATCATCCAAGCCTTTTCAGTTTTTTTTAAGTTTTAAGTCTTTCAAACCTCTTCCTACATTTCTCCTTCCCTAGCACTTTGCAATCCAACCTAACTGGTCTTTTCTCTGTATCTCAAATATTCACAGTGCCTAGAACATACCCCCTCCTCACCTCTGCTTCACAGAATTCCTCTGTTCTTTTAAGATGTAGCTCAAGCACCACCTTTCTTGAACCCTCAACTTCTAGTGGTCTCCCTTCCAAACCATCATACTTATATTTTACTTTTTTTGTGTTTATTTGTTTTTCTATTTGTATTTATACAGGAACTTCTCATCTCTTCTCTTAGAACACAAGCTCTTTGAGAGAAGAGATTCTTTCATTTGTTATATTTATGTACCCTTCACCTAGTACTGAATAGTCAATTAATAAATGTTTTGTTCATTTGTTTCATTGATTGGTACTTCGTTATCTACTCGTGATGCCAATTTCTATGTTTGTCTACTTTAAATCAAGGATAATGCAAAAATAAAAGAAGATTAATAATTAAAATGAGAGTTATTGTTCATGGTTAGGCAATGCCAATACAATAGTATAATAATCCTTAAATGAATTTATAGGCTGAATGTCATACTAATCAACCTGCCAAGGCATTACTTTTGAGAATTAGACAAGATAATAAGAAAATCTACCATCTAGAAGTTAAAGTCTAGAATATCAAGAGAAATAGTGAAAAAAAATATTCAAGAATAACAAGGGTGGGAAAGAAAAGAATAATAATAATTAGCATAGAGTTTGGGTAACTAGGTGGGTCAATGGATAGAGTGTCAGGCCTGGAGTCAGGAAGACTCTTCTCCCTGAGTTCAAATCTGGCCTCAGACACTCACTAGCTGTGTGATCTTGGACCAATCACCTAACCTTATGTGCTTCAGTAAAATGAATTGGAGAAAGAAATGGCAAACTATTCCAGTATCTTTGCCAAGAGAACCTCAAATGGGGCCACAGAGAGTTGAACACAACTGAAACAACTCAACAAAAACAGCAACAAAAATTAGAGAGTTTATATTCCACAAATGACTCAGACTATATCATGAAGCAATAATCAAAACATTTTTGGTACTAGTTACTAAATAGAAAAATATGTCAGTGGCATAGGCTAGAAAACAGAGACTCAGAAACATAGTACTATAGCAACCTCATGTTTGGATAAACACAAGAAAACAAACTGCTGGGGAAAAGATTTAATATTATAAAAGAACTGTTGTGAATATTGGAAGACAGTTTGACAGACATTAGGTTTAGACAAGCATCTTTCACCATACACAAAGCTGTTGTTGGTGTTCAGTTGTTTTAGTCATGTCCAACCTTCCATGACCCCATTTGGGGTTTTCTTGACAAAGACACTGGAGTGGTTTGCCATTTCCTTCTCCAGTAAAATTTACAGATGAGGAAATTGAGATGAATAAGTCAAGTGACTTACCCAGGGTCATACATTTAGTAAGTGTCTGAGACTGGTTTTAAATTGAAGTTTTCTTGACACCAGGCTCAGTGCTATATCCACAGTGCCACTTAGCTGCCCCATGTACAAGTCTAAATGGCTATTTAAGCTAAATGTCAAAGGTCATAACATAAAAAAATCAGATCAGTGCAGGAGAAAATCTACTACAACTAAGGTTAGGGGGAGAATTCTTCACCAAACATAAAATTAAGGTGCTCAGAAAGTTAGTGAGCAGGCCTCAGGACAGAAAAGCATGTTTATACACTGTACTTGAAATTAGACAAACCATTATGGAAATCAACTGGAAATTATTCAAGAAAAATCACTACACTATTTATACATTTTGACTCCCACTAAAGATCTTATATCCTAAGGAATTCAATGACAGAAAGTTTCTATATAACAAAACATTTAAATGCATTCTTTATTATAACAAAAAAAGGAAAAAAACAGAAACAAAATGAGTGACCATCAACTGAGAAGTGTCTGAACAAAATGTGGTATTATTATTGTTTTCTCAGAATTGATGAATATGAGGAATTCAGAGAAACATAAGAATATTTGTATAAAACAATATGGTCAAGAAACCAGAAATGAAAACAGTATGATATTATAATAAAATAAAAGTCCATGGAATTAAAAAATAGCCAAACTCATGAATTTTTTTTTAAGCAATTGGGGTTAAGTAACTTGCTCAAAGTTACACAGCCAGTTATTTCTGGGTGTGGTGCTAAGTGTCTGAGCCCGGATTCGATCCCCAGGTCATCCCAACACTGGGGCCAGTGCTCTTACTCGCAGAGCCACCTGGCCGCCCCTTAAACTGATGAATTGTAATGAACAATATTTGACCTGGATTACTAATAAGAAGACATACCTTATTTATTCTAAATAACAAGGTGTCAGTTAAGTCTATGGAATGAGGTACAGACATTTAAGATACAAAGGCCATTTGCTATGTGTATTGACTTTGCTAAAATGTTTTTCTTTGATCCAAGGAAGGATTCAATGAAGATGGGGGAAGGTTTATAGAAATAAAAGAACTGTGGTACAAACTTGAAAAGCAACAATAAAACTTTTTTAAAAACAAAAACAAAACAAAACAAAACAAAACCCCAGAACAGCCTAAGTTGGTAGATCAGTTTTCTGGGAACCCATCATGTTCCTTATAGACATGTACTCTTATCTCCATTTTTCCTTATTGAAATTGTTTCACTTTGTGTCTTCAAAATTTCATTTTTGATGGCTTCTCAGTCTTCCTGGGCTATCTTCCCTTACAGAATTTTTGTCCATGGATTTCCACCTATTTTTTCTCTGCACATATTATTATGTCTCAGTTGTGAATCTATTTGGAACTCTTTTTATGGTATGCTTTATGAGATGTAGGTATAAGTCTAATTTCTTCTAGACTGTTTTCCCATCAGTTTTTGTCAATAGTGAGATCTTAACCCAGTAACTGGAGATCTTGGGTTTATCAAATACTATGTTAGATTGCTTCTAGGTTTTGTGTATTTAATCTGTATCATTTAAGATGTGGCACTGCTAGGTTCCCTTCCTTCATATTTCCTCCCCTGCTTCCCCATTATTTCACTTGAAATTCTTCAGGTCTTGTTCCTACAGAATAATTTTTATTATTTATCTACTTCAATAAAGTAATCCTTGGGTAATCTGATTGATATGAAACTGAAATTAATTTAGCTAGTATTGTCATTTTATTATATTTGCATTGCCCAACAATGAGCAGTTATCTATCTAATTATTTAAGTCTGTTTCTATTTCTGTAGAGGGTTTTGTAGTTGCGTTATTATCATTTCCTATGTCTTGGTAGCTGGACTTCCAGATATAGTTTTTCCTATAGTGTCAAAGAAACCAGATGAAGTGGAAGTTATATAAGGCAAGAGATTTTACTCAGATACAATTCTACATGGCACAGCTTTACATTTTTATCAGTTTAAATGGGGAAATGGATTAAGCAATAGAGGGAAAATGTCAAGGGTGTTAGAACATTCTATGGTTTCTATGTTTATATTCTCAAATTGCAATATCTATGGTTTACATTCTAAAATATTTTACCTTGTAAATCCTTTGGATTTCATAAAAATGTGCTTGACATGTCAGTCCTAATTTTCAAGGTTGCTCCAAGGTAGATTCAGGCTTGTTCTTATTTTATATTTATTCTGAATGGAATTTATTTCTCTATAGCTTCCTACTAGGTTCTGTTGGCAATATATAGAAATGTTGTTGATTTGGGGGGGTTAATTTTCTCTTCTGCTATGTTGCTGACCTTATTAATTATTTAATCAATTTTTAGTTGATTCTAGGATTTTCTAAGTAAACTATAATGTCATCTGTTGAAAGTGATCATTTTATTTCCATTTTGCATGTGCCAATTCTCTCAATTTCTTTTTCTTATCTGAATGCTATAATGAACATTTTCAATTCAATCATTTCCACCCCACCAGATACTTGGACTCCAGCCCAGAGAAGTGAGCTTTCAGTTTGATTTTGCCTAGGTCCAGGACTCCATGACATTTTCTGGTTATCTGTTCTCTGTGCTGCACAGGGGCTGCACTTTTCCTACCTCCCACACCTTCCTACCCTCCTTCCTCTTGCCTTTCTTAATGCTTCTTTATGTGTTATATTCCTTCATTAGAATTTAAGCACCCCAAGAGCATAGACTTTATTGCTTACGTGTACTTGTATCCCTAGCCGTTAGCACTGCAGGTGGCACGTTTTTGTTTTTGAATCATTTCAGTTATTACCAACTTTCCATGACCCCACTTGGGATTTTTTGGTCAAAGACACTATAGTGTTTTGTAATTTCTTCTCCCCCTCAGCTCAGATGAGGAACTGAGACAAACAGGGTCAAGTGACTTGCCCAGTGCCACACTGCTAGTGTCTGAGGCTGAATTTGAACCCAGGTCATCCTGACTCCAGGGTTGTTGCTTTATCCAATGTACCAGTTAGCTGCCTCATGTCTGGAACATAGTAAATGTTTAATAAATGTGTTATTTTTATCCATTTAATGTGACAGTGGAAATCCTAGCTTTACCCTTGAATTTATTAAAATGATCTCTAACATTTCTCCATTAGAGGTCATGCTAGTTCTTTATTTTAGTTAGATACTATTTAACATATCAAGAAAAGTTCCATTTATTCGTATGTTTCTTAGGTGTTTTAACATTAAAATAATGTATTTTGTCAAAACCTTTTTGTTTTGTTTTGTTTTCAGATAGGGGGTGCCATGGATAGAATTTTGGCCCTGGAGTCAAGAAAACTCGAATCCAACTTTGCCCTCAGACACCTTCTAGCTGTGTGACCCTAGGCAAGTCATTTCTCCTCTATTTACCTCAGTTTCATCAGCAGTAAAATGGGTATAGTAACAGCACTTATCTCACAGGGTTGCTCTGAAGATTGAATGAGATAATATGTATAAAGCTCTTGACATAGTACACTAAGTAGGGGATTAATAAATGTTTGTTCCTTTCCTTTCCTTCCCTCTTCATTTATTGATATAATCACGTGATTTTCCCCAATTGTTTCCATTGTTAATATGATATCCTGTGCATATGTTTTCCCAATATTGAATCATCTCTACAGTCAATCAATAGGCATTTATTAAGTACCTATAAAGTTCCAGGCACTATGCTAATAAAGGCAAAAGAAAAAAAGTCTAATGGGAGAGGCAACATGTAAATATGTACAAATATGTACAACATGTGCAAATATAGTCGATACAGTACATTTAACAAAGTCATAGTCTATATTTTTATAATATGGTGAAGACCCTTTGATCATGTTTTATTCAAGATTTTGCACTGATATTCATTAGATTTATTGATCTATAGTTTTCTTTTTCTTCTTTATCTCTTTCTGACAGGTATCAGGATGCTATTTGTCTCATAAAAAGGGTTTGGTTGTCTTCCTTTATTTCACTATTTTTAGTCAAACTAAGACCTTGGTTTAAAAAGGCCAAGATCTCCCATTGCATCTAGGGCTGTTGTTCTGATCTATATATATCCTGCCACAGGTCCCAGACGGCTAGAGAGAAGAAAGTGAAGCTGGAGAAGACTTTGCATAGCCCTCTGCTTAAATCCAATTCTCTTGCATGTCATTACATCACCTGCCTGATATCACGGTCCTCTTTGAGAAAAAAAAAGATAAACAACAACATCTTTTCAATCAATTTATGTAATAACTGGACAAATTTTTCTTTAAACATTTAATAGAATTTACTTATAAATCCATCTGGTCCTGTGTGCTGTTCCCACCCTCACACCCCAGAGAAGCTTTATGGCTTATTCAATTTCTTTTTCCATGAAAGTGGGTTAACTAAATCCCATATGTCTTATTTAGTTAATTTGAATTTTTTATATGCTTGTTAATAGTGTTCATTGGTTTTGTTGGTATGACATTGGGTAAAGTAGTTTCTAATAAATTTCTTTCATCTTTCTTCTTTTAGTAAAAATTTCCCTTTTCATTTTTGATATTGGAAATTTCAATTTTGTCTCTTTGTATCTCTGCTTGCATACTTCCAGTGGTGCATTAACCATTACTTTTAGTAGCATTTCATTTAGGGAAAAGTTTAATTATTATTTTTTTTGATAATTTTGAGCATCCAAGTATCTTCTTCTTATACTTTTGGTCTTAACTTTGACCTAGAATATACCAGTTTTAGGGAGATGATACCATTCAAATATTTGAAAACAATTATTATAACCCATTTCCCATGCCTCTCTTCATATTTTCTTTTCTGGGATATATAGCCCTTAATTCTTTTGAACATTATGACATGATTTCAAGCCTCCTTGTCATTCTGTTTACTCTCATCGGGCTATACTCAATCATCAATTGTCCTGTTAAAATGTGTTACCCATTAATGAATATAATACTTCAGATTTCTAAGTATCTGGTGGACATCTTCACTGGATATCCTGATATCCCCTCAAGTTCAACATCTTACACTCAAAACTATTTCCTATTGCTAACATTTATAATTTTAGCTGTTATATAATTGTTCAGAATAAGTACTATAAAGTGTTTTTTCCCAGGACCCAAGGGCAAAGTTTTAAAATGATTCAAGATTTCTCACTTTAATTCTTCCCTTATTCCTAGTTGGTCAAGAAGTCCTCTTACTTGTTCCTTTGTAATGTCTCTCACACCTGTCTCATTCTATTCCTAAAAGAGCACGCTAATTCTGTCCTTACTAACCTCCACATCTGGAGTATTAAAATAGTCACCTACCTGCTTTCAATTCATTCTCCACTTGCTACCAGATTAATCAATTTAAATCACTAAGCCTACATCATTTCTAAAATAAAAAAAACCCTTCTGTTGTTCCCATTCCCTGAAGAATGAAATCTAAACTTTTTAGCTTAGTTTTCTAGGTCCTCCTTAACTTAATATATATTTATCTCCCCAAGTACTTCCCTACATAAATTGTCCACTACAGTAAAATTTGCCTTAGCATTATCCCCCAAATATTTCATGTACATTTTGTTTCTAAGGCTTTGCTTATATTACTCCCTCTTGGAGGCAGGTATGTGGCACAATGGATAGAGTGCTACAGACAAGGTAAGGAATGCCTGAGTTATAGACGATATGATGCATATACTTAGAGAATTCTAGAGAATCCAATAAAAACTAATTGAGTAACAACTTGAACAAAGTTACAGTATGTAAAATAAACCCACACTAATAACAAGTATTTCTACATATTACCAACAAAATCTAGCAGGAAGAGATAGAAAGAGAAATTCTATTTAAAATAACTGCAGATAACATAAAATACTTCAGGGTCTGTCTGCCAAGACAAACCCAGAAACTATGTGAATACAATTACAAAACAATTTTCACAGAAATTAAGTCAGATTTAAATAATTGGAGAAATACTAATAACTTATGTGTAGGCCAAGCCAACATAATAAAAATTAAAATTCTACCATCCCAATAAAGCGACAAAATAAATATTATTTTTAAGAGCTAGAAAAGCATTAACAAAATTCATCTGGTCAAGAATATCAAGAGAATCAATGAAAAAAAAGGTGAAGGAAGGTGGTTTAGCAGTACTAGGTCTTAATCTGTATTAGAAAGTGGTAATAATCAAAAACAACCTGTTATTGGCTAATAAATAGAATTGGTGGATCAATAAATATATTAGATATGCAATACAAAGTAGTAAATGGTCATAATAATCAAATAATGTTAGACAAACTCAAAGATCCAAGATTTTGGGAAAATAAATCACTATTTGACAAAAACTTCTGGGAAAACTGAAAAGCAATTTGGAAGAAACTAGGTATAGACCAACATCTCCTACTATATATTGATACAGGTCAGAATGGATGCAAGATTTAAACATAAAGGGCATTACTATAAGCAAATGAAAGGACCATGATGTATTTTACCTGTCAGATTTAAGGATAAGGGGAAAAAATCATTTGACCAATATAGAGATAGAGAGCATTGCAGAATATAAAATGGATAAGTTTGATGACATTCAATTGAAAAGCTTTTACACAAACAAAATCAATATAGCCAAGATTAGAAGGGAAGTAGGAAACTGGAAGGGGGACTTTTACAGCAAATTTCTCTGATAAAGACCCCATTTTTCAAAAATATACAGAACCAAGTCAAATTTATAAGAACATGAGTCATTCCCAATTGTTGAATGGTCAAAGAATATCAACAATTAGTTTTCAGAAGAATAAATCAAAGCTATCTATAGTCATGTGAAAAAATGCTCTAAATCACTATTGATTAGAGAAATGCAATTTAAAACAATTACAAAGTACCAACATACACCTATCAGATCAACTAATATGACAGAGGGGAAAGATGACAAATGGAGGGGATTTGGGAAAATAGGTCACAGGTGGAGCTGTGAACTAATCTAATCAATCTGGAGAATAATTTGGATCTATGCCCAAAAGAAAAACGTGCATACCCTTTGACTCAGCAATAACACTACTAGTTCTATATCCCAAAGAGACAAAAGAAAAGGAGAAAGGACCTATTTGTGCAAAAATGCCTACAGCAGCTCTTTTTTTTTTTTTTGGTGACGAAGGGAATACCCATCAATTGGATTATGGCTGAACAAGTTGTGGTATATGATTGTGATGGGATACTATTGTGCAGTAAGAAGTGGAGAACATTATGCTTTCAGACTAACTTGAGAAGACTTACATGAATTGATGCTAAATGAAGTGAGCAGAACCAGGAGAACACTGTGCACAGTAACAGCAATATTGTAAGATGATCAATTGTGAATGACTAAGCTATTTTCAGCAATACAATGATTCAAAACAATTTTGAAGGATTTAGAATGTAAAATGCTATCTACCTCCAAAGAAAGTACTGATGGCATATGAATGCAGATTGATTCATACTTTTAAAATACTTTCTTTATTCTTATTTTTGGTGTGTTTTCTTTTGCAACATGACTAATACAGAAAAGTTGCATGCTTAACACATGCATAATCTGTATTAAATTGCTTGCCTTCACAAGCAGGTAGGAGGAGGAGAAAAATAATTTGTAACACAAAATGAAAAAAAAAAACAAATGTTAAAAATTTTTGTTCACCTGTAATTAAGAGGGTGGCTATGTGGTGCAGTGAATACAGCACCAGCCTTGGAATCAGGAGGACCTGAGTTCAAATCCAGACCCAGACACTTAACACAATAACTAGCCGTGTGACCTTGGGCAAGTCGCTTAACCCCAATCGCCATCCAAAAAAAAAAAACAAACCACATGTAATTAAGAAAAAATAAAATACATATTAAATAAAAGGAAGGTCTGAGATAAAATCTGCCTCTCATACTACCTTATCTTTGTGACCCTAGATAAATCATTCAACTTCTTTTGGTCAATTTCTTCATCTGTAAAATGGGCATAATAATAGTACCTTCTTCACAGGATTGCTGTAAGAATCAAATAAGATAATATGTATAAAAGTGATTTGCAACCTTAAAGTGCTACATAAAACCTACTTAATATTCCACAATACCTGAACCCTCTTTTTTGTTTGAGTTCTTCCCTTCTTTCTTGACCCAGTTTAAGTCCTAACCTCTATATTATATTTCTATCTGTCATATATACCTTTGTCAGACTTTGAACAACATTAGAGTAGGATCTATGCCATCAAAACTTTGCATTTTCCTCAGCCCCAAGAATAATGAGTCTTTACAAAAAATGACAGTGATGGAATTTCAAAGCTGGAAGGGATCTCAGCAGTTATCTAGTTCAACTAAAAAAATAATAATAAATTCAACAACATGCCTCTCAAGAGATCATCCAGCATTTCCTTGAAGGCTTACAATAAAGGGGATTCTTCTACTTTCTGGGTGCAAACCTTTTTTTTTTTTTACCTTTGCATTGTTCTATTTATAAGGAATTTTTTCCTTCCAATTAGCCTAAACTGTTTCTTCATAACTTTTACCCATTGCTCCTTGTTCTATTCTCTGGGACCAAGTAGAACAAACTCAATTTTTTCTTACAGGGGAAAGCCCTTCAAATATCTGAAATTGACTATCTTGACCTTCCTGGGTCCTCTCTTCTCCAGACTAAAAACCCCAGCTCATATACATGAAATCCCCAACTACTTAGAAGTACTGAGCAAAAGACCTTGAGTGACTGTTAACCTATTCACTGCACCTATAGCATGCCTTTTACAGTAGAGGCTAGAGATTGGCTAAGGAGAATAGAGTTAAATCAGATATTTGGGTGATAAATAAACTTTCCTTTACAACATCAAATGAGTTCATGGCCCCTCATGGAGAAGAGTGAGCTCTATGCTCTGGGAAAATTTCTCCTCTCCTAGCCAAGGCCAAGAGAGGAAGCACCTTTCTTCTAGAGAATAGCTCTTGAATCAGTTATGGGGTGACTAAAACTCTTCCCTCTCTTCCATTTCTTCAGCCTTTACCTATTTTGCCAACCATAGCATCCAAACATTTCACCCTGCAATTTTAGGAGAAGAGGTGAGAAACAGAGCACCTCATTACACTCTGGACTATCACTACTCTGGACCTCCTAAGAAATGAGGAAAAGTAGTATGATATAATGAACACACATCAAAGATACGCCCTTTCATGTATAAAAATAGAAACTTGGGGGCATTTCTTTTTTTAAGCTTTTCAAATTATGTTTTATTTTTTTCCAATCACATGTAAACACAATTTTCAAAATTCATCTTTTAAAAGACTTTGAGTTCCAAATTTTTCTCACTTCCTCCATCTCAATTCACCTCCCCAAGACAGCAATATCTGATATAGATTATACTTGTGCAATAATGTAGAACATTTTCACATTAGTCATTCTGTAAAAGAAGAAACAGAATAAAAAGAGAATAAAAACCATGAAAATAAAGTGAAAATAGCATGCTTCAATCTGCATTCAGACTCCATCAATTCTTTCTCTAGATGTAGATAGCATTTCCTATCACAGGTTTTTTTGGAATTGTCTCTGATCATTGCATTGCTAAGAAGAGTCAAGTTAGTTATAATTGATTATCACACAGTGTTGCTATTACTGTGTACAATGTTCTCCTGGTTCTGCTTATTTCACTCAGTTTCAGTTCATGTAAGTCTTTCCAGGATTTTCTGAAATCTTCCTGCTCATTATTTTTATAGCACAATAGTACTCCATTACATTCACATACCATAGTTTGTTCAGTCAATCCCCAGTTGATGGGCATCCACTTGAATTACAATTCACCACAAAAAGAACAGCTATAACTATTTTTTTTCATACATGTGGATCCTTTCCCCTTTTTATGATCTCTTTGGTATAACGACCTAGTAGAGGTATTACTGGATCCAAGGTGATGCATAGTTTGATTTCCCTTTGGGCATAGCTTCAAATTGGTCTCCAGAATGGTTGGATCAGTTTACTACTCCACTAACAGTACATGAGGGTCCCAATTTTCCCACATTTTTTCCAAAATTTATTATTTTCCTTTTTTTCATATTAGATAATCTGATAGCTGTGAGGTGGTACCTCAGAGTTGTTTGAATTCACATTTCTCTAATCGACAGTGATTTCGAGTATTTTTTTTTCATATTGTTATAGATAACTTTGATTTCTTCATCTGAAAACTGCCCGTTCATATCCTTTGAACATTTATCAATTGGGAAATGAATTGCATTCTTATAAATTTGATTAAATTCTCTACATATTTGGGAAATGAGACCTTTATCAGAGATATTTGCTGTAGAAATTGCTTACCAGTTTTTTGCTTTCCTTCTAATCTTGGTTGCATTGGTTTTGTTTGTGTGAAAGCTTTTTAGCTTAATATAATGAAAATTATCCATTTTGTATTTTATAATGCTATCTCTTGCTTGGTTATAACTTCTTCCCTTCTCCATAGATCTGATGAGTAAGACTATTTCTTGATCTCCTAATTTGCTTATGGTATCACCCTTTATGTTTAAGTCATGTACCCATTTTGACCTTGCCTTGGTATACGGTGTGAAATATTGGTATATACCTAGTCTTTGCCATATTATTCTCAAGTTTTCTTAGCAGTTCTTGTCAAATAGTGAGTTCTTATTGGAATACCTCTCCCATTCATGAGCTGAATAGACACCACAGGCAACTGCCCAGACAGCTAGCCAAAAGAACCCATGTCAAGTTCTGGTTCTAGAACTTGCAACTTTCTTCATCTCCAGCTTTCATGAGGTCTCAGTCAGCTATGCAGAGTAGACAAGAATTCAGTAAGTCTCATTTGGATACATAAGTTTTGTGAATGAGTTCTCATTTTTTATTCTTGTATACATGGTGATTTACCATAAATCACTCAACTGGAGAGATATTTTCAGCCAAATGTAGAAATTATTAGAAACAAGTAATATGGGTCCACTCCCATTTCTCATTTGAGAAAAAAAGAATCCAAGGGAGCTAGAAAAAATATAACTAATTAACCTCATACAAGTAATTTTACTTGTCTCTTTAAACGCTATGTCTATCTTCCTGTGACTCCATGGCTCCAGCAGAAAGAAGTAAATAAAAGAGATGAGTGAGTTAGTTTTGCAGAGAGCTCTAGCTGTTGAGGACCAGAGAAGACTCTTGATTTAGGAAGACTGAGTTGCAGTTTCACCCTCACCTTACTTAGAGGAACTGGGGCAGTAGATAAGAGATCATTTTTCTTTATATGTATAGTGAGACTGAGGAAAAAATTAGCTTGGACCAGGCAGAAGAGATAAATAGTGACAAGAAAACCAGAAAATAGTTTGGCAGAAATTAGATTTGAACAAACATTGTATATCATTGTAGTTCAAAATATCTACCTGATGTAATATTAAGGGTCATACTATTAAAAAAAGTAGAAGAGACCAAAACCAGGACTATCCTTAACTAATCAAGGAAAAGAGGTGATCTCAAAGATAAAGTACATGATTTCATATACAGGAAAGATTTTGCATGAATACAACCCTAGTGAACTTAGAATGAGAAAGGAAACTGTTGATTTGTTAAAAAAAATCTTTAAGTCAGATATCTGTTAAAAGAATCTAGTGTCCAAATTGTATAGGGCATTAACACAAATACATAAGAGCAAGAGCTATTCCTCAGTGGGTAAGTGGTTGACAAATATGAACAAATGAAGAATTGGAAACTTTTAACAGACGTATGAAAGAATGCTTCAAATCACTAATAAAATGAAAAGTGCAACTAAAAACATTTCTAAAATTCTCATTCACACCTAGAAAATTGTCAAAGATGACAAAATATGGAAACAGTGGAAGTTATAACCAAACAAGAACTAGAATTATAAAATGCAAAATGGATAATTTTGATTATATTAAGCTAAAAGGCTTTCACACAAACAAAACCAATGCAACCAAGATTAGAAGGAAAGCAAAAAACTGGGAAACAATTTATACAGCAAATGTCTCTGATTAAGGCCTCATTTCCCAAATATGTAGAGAATTGAGTCAAATTTATAAGAATACAAGTTGTTTCTCTATTGATAAAAGTTCAAAGGATATTAGCAGGCAGTTTTCACGTAGTAGTGGTTTTGGAAAGACAGGCACTTGAAGACTTTGCAAAATGACTTGGTCCAACAATTCTGTGCAATTTGGAATTATGACAAAAAGAGTCACTAAAACAATATCTTTCAACATAAAGACTTCACTGCTAAGTATATGCTTTAGGAAATTGAATACAGAAATTAGCTTCCATATACATAACTTTTTGGTGTAGCAAGAAATTGGAAACAAATTAGATGAACTGTGATGAAGTAATAATTAAACAATTATTAATTTATTATTAGTACTAATATTAATAATTAACTATATTACATGGATGAAATGGAATATGATTGAACTGTGAGAAATTACATTATTATTATGAATCTTTCAGAGAAGCAGTGGAAGATTTATATGAACTAATGCAGAATAAAGCAATCATAACCAGGAAAATAATATATTCAATTTCTATAACAGTATAACTAGAAAGAACAATAAAAATAACACTATATGATTTCAATGGCAAATTTTTACTGTAGATAAGAGTTCATGAAACACACCTCTTTCACATGAAGGCAAAGGTATGGGACTATGTATATAGAATGTTGAATGTACTTTCAAGTATGAGTTTTGTATCGATTGGTTTTACAGAATGACTTTTATTCTTCCTTTCCAAAAAAAGGATTGTTACAAAAGCTGACTTTGCTGAATGGGGAGGAGGCAGGGATATATTTGTAAATCAAAGTGATGTAAAAATGCAACAGGCAATAGGGATTAGACCTGTGGTTTCACTTATATAAGGAACTCCCAGGTGCAAAGAACCCCTCCAGCAATACAGGTCAATCATTGCCTTCTCTGCAACTGACAGTCTTAGAGAATTGCCTAGAGCAGAGGTGTCAAAATGTGGTAAAAACAAACTAAAATGTAATTAGTAAATATTTAACAAAATTAAATGAGATAAATCATAGATAATATTACATTGAAAACTACACCAATATGTGACCTGCAGGAATCCTTATATATGAATTAGTGCCCCATTGTTGTATTTGAATTTAATAACACTGACCAAAAGAGCTGAAAGACTAAGTGACTTGCCCAGAGTCACACAGCCACTGTGTGTGATTAGAAGTCCTCTCTGAACCTAGATTCTCTTGGTTACAAGGCAAATCACTTCTATCCATTATTCTCTGCAACCTCTCCATCTCTTTGTTTCTGTTTTGTCTCTGTCTTGGGGTGTGTGTGTATATATACGTGTATATGTATATATACATGCACACACAATATATAATTGTATGTGTGTGTGTGTATAATATATATATATATAGTGAATTCACATAGTATAGCAAGAAAAAATAAGAAAAAAAAACATCATTTAAAAAAATCAAGTAGAATTAAACAGTGATTTCTCCCTAGATTTTGCAGCTGATTACAAATTGATCTCTCCTTCCTCTGAACTCTCAAGGCTCTTCTTGGAGAGTAAGAAGGTCTTGGAGTAGACTCAATTACCTAGATGGAGTCATCTAGAAGTTAGGGATTCCTATATGATATCTCCTAAGCTGAACGAATCTAGAATTTGTAGCTACTATGTGTGTCTAAGTCCCTGCCTACATATGGTTTGTATCTTTAGAAATTCTCTTAACTTATTGTAGAAATTGAAAGGAATTTTCTTGTTGTTCCACAGTGAATGGCCAGAGTGACTGTCCAAACTTTGCTACTGATGAGAATACTCATTCTCCTCATGTAGGCCATAGCTACAGGAGGGAACTTCAGGGACAAGAGAGTGATAACAGTGAAGTCAGAGAGCCTTCTAATCACACAAAGTCTAGCTATAAGCTTCTATTGGCAAGAAATGAAACAGGGTCTCACTGAACTCAAGTTATCGGTGAGTAAGAATTTTAGAGTAAAAATAAGATTTCTTGTTTTGGTTCTTTCCCTCTTTGGGCATCTATTGCTCCCAGTGAACAAATGCATCACAGCAGTGACAACAGTGTATGAAAAGGACTAAGGAATGTTTTATACACCAATGGATTTTTCTTTAACCTTGCTATGAGGTTGTAGCTAGATAATATCATGAATGTGTTCAAGTGAAAGCACCAGGTGTTATTAAACCTAACTAAAACCTCACTGGTTGTGAATTTATTTTGAAACTCAATGATTAGTGCTAAAAATCAGAATGGCTCTGAATGTCAAGGAAAGGGAGGGGGGCAGTGTTATAAGACAGGTCATATGGCTACTTAGGAACCATGCTGTTCTTTGGAAGTGGCATTATGGTGAGATGAGTTCATATGAACTTGTAATATTAAAGTCCTGCTGAAATTTCCCTTGGTTATAGAAAGGACAAGAAAAGTTTTCTGGAGTGGATTTTTGTTTTGGGGAAAGAAAAAAGATATGGAAAAGAAGAAAAAGAGTATATCTAAATTTCAGCTTGGCATCTATACCCATCATATTTAGCTAATAACATAGCTATCATACCTACAGGGCTGTGAGGTTTGTGAATAGCTTGACATATATTATCTCATTTAATTCTCACAATAATCCTGTGGGGTGAGAGCTTTTATCACCCCCATTTTATAGATGAGGAAACTGAGGTTAAGAAAGGGTCAGTGCACTTAACCCCAATTGCCCTCCAAAAAAGCAAAATAAAAAAAGGGTAAGTGACTTGCAGTTTTCTGAGGCAGGGTTTGAACTCAGCCCTTTCTGACTCCAAGTTTATCATTCATAAGAATGAGAACTGGAAGGAACCTTGGAGATAATTTAGCACAACCACATCATTTTACTTATGGGGAAATCAATGCCCCAAGAGATTGAAGGGATTTGAATGTAGTCATAGGCAGCCATTAGCAGAGCTGGGATTTGAATCTAGGTCTTCTAACTCAAAATCCAGGGCTTTTGTTAGACTCCACCTGGTTTCTTTACATTTGGAGGCTTATAGATTTTTGGGATGAAATACTGGCTCTCTGCCCTCATCTCTATTATCTTTCCATACTTGGAGTTGCCATCTGTCTCTATGGTCTAAGAAAGGTACCTCTCCTTATCTCCTATGCCATGATGAAGTCTCCGGAATGACCATCCAAACACTGCTAAATTCCTTTTGCCTTTCTGTTTTATAATCAAGTCTAAATAGCACTGTGAGGAAGGATATATTACCAGTATGATTTCTCGATACCATATGGATTATTCTGTAAATGAAAATACAGTGTATAAATTATCCAGGCCCTTTTTTTCCTTTTATCCTTTCCCCTACCTTCAACTGTTTCAGTACTGCTTCATCTGCCCAGAAGGGTATAGGAAAGGACTTACTTGCCCATCAGATAAAGCATGAAGGAATGGAGTAGGTTTGTGGAAGGGCCCTGTTGCCTGTATATCTCTATACTCAAGAGTGTAAAGGACCTGGAGAATAGGGCAGCAAAAATTTATTCAAAGGATAGCAGAAATATCTCTTGTCCCAAATATTTCTCTAGGTACCAGCCTCTAAGACTTGAAATTCTAATGTTAAATATGAGAAAAGCAAGTCATTAAGAAATTAACACAGAATAAAATCCTTCATTGAGTTTCTCACCCCCCCCTCCCACCCCAGCATGACAGCTATGGCAACATGTCTCCATAGAATGAGATGACACAGAAACAGACAAGGACCTCTCTCTTCCATTACTGTCTTTTCTCTCCAAGCTATACCCTGGCCATGCCCCCTGCTCATCATTCTGAACCCTCACTCCTGTGAGGAAGACACACACTGGAAGTAACCTCAGCTTATGAACCTCTCCTTCTGATTAGATGGTTTCTCCCAGAACCTCCAATTAAGGAAGGAACTCAGGCCATGTCTCATTCCTCTTTAGGATGCACTCTGGACTTTTTCTACCATCCAGGGAACTTTGTGTCTCTCCTCCCTTACGCCCTCCAGCCCCAAGTGGTTCTTATCATTTCTATGGGTGTTATGGACCCTTTTGGCAGTCTAGTGAAACCTAGAAAACACTTCACAGAATTATGATAAGTACATAGACTGAAATACATAGAATGGGAACTAATTATATGAAAATAAAATATTTGAATTTTAAAATGTTAAGCAAACTTCAAAATGTTAAAAAAAAAAAAGTTAACCAACCCCAGCAAGCTATTCTGGAGCTCCTTATCCACGGACATCCTTAGGGAAGTGTTTGGAACTTCAAGACGATTTAGGGTGAGGTAGGTAATAACAGGGGTGGTTAGGTGGACCAGTGGATAAAGCAAAAAACTTAGAGTCAGGAAGAACTAAGTTCAAAGCTGGTCTCAGGCACGTGCTAGTGGTATGACCCTGGCCAAGTCACTTAACCCTGTTTACCTCAGTTTCCTCATCTATAAAATGGAGATAATAGCAATACCCACCTACAAAGGTTTGGAGAAAATGGCAAACCACTTTGATATCTTTGCTCCCAAAAAAATCCCCTACAGGGTCACGAAGACTGAGACACGACTGAATGACTGGATCACAACAAGACTTCCAAGGGTTTTGGTCAGGATCAAATGAAATAATATTTGTAAATCACTTTGCAAATTTTAAAGTGCTATCTAATAGTTATTATTATTATTTATTTTTTTTTCCATTTGGAATGGAGGACATACTCCTCACCTTAAGGACAGCAGGCTGCTGTGAAACTAAACTAAGGAGGTGACCCTGGCACAAGGTATTCTGGAGTGAAAGCAACTTTCTTTTTCTGGGAGTATAAGGGGAGAAATGTAAAGAAGCGTGAGGATCAAAGCCTAGAAAATTAGTACTACCTAACTTGGTATGAAAACGTGGGATTCTTTTTTTTTTCATTTTTCAAATGCTTTATTAACTTATGATTTACATCATTAATTTCCTCCAGATTTTGAACTACAAATTTTCTCCCCGTTTTTCCCCTACCCACCACCCCAGAATAGCAGTCCCACAGGATATCCCCTCCTTCAATCTGCTCTCTCCCATATCTTCTCCCACACCCCCTTAGTTTTTCCAGTAGGGCATGGCGGATCTCTATGCCCCAGTGCCTGTATATCTTCTTTCCCAATTACATGTAAGATACTGCTAATAATAGTATATATGTATACATAATTTTAAACATTTGATTTTAAAACTTTGAATTCCAGATTCATTCCCTTCCTCCCTTGTCACCCACCCTTGCTGGGAAGATAAGCAGTTCAATATAGATTGTACATGTGTAGCTAATGCAAAACATTAACATAGTAGATATATTGTAAAAGGCTAACTATATTTCCCTCCCTCCTATCCCACCACCCACTTGTTCATTCTATTCTCTCTTTGATCCCATCCTTTTTCAAAAGTGAGTGCTTCCAACTACCCTCCCCTCCAGCCTTCCCTCCCTTCCATCATCCCCACTCTCATCCCCTTCCCCCTACTCTCCTGTAGGGTGTGATACCCTATTTAATGTGTATGTAATTCCCTCCTCAAGCCAAATTCAGTGAGAATAAGGTTGACCCATTGCCTTTTGCCTTCCTATTCTTCCCCTCCATTGTAACCCTTTCCCCTTGCCTCTTCTTTATGAGATAGTTTACCCCACTCTGTCTCTCTCCATCTCCTCTCATTATGTTCCTCTCTCACCTCTTAATTTCCCCTTGTAAGTATCATTCCTTCTTATTAAATTGGTCCTGTACCCTTTACCTATGTATACCTGTAAGCATATATATACACATTCACACATGTATTCATATGCCCGTATAATTTACTTGCTGATACACACACACACATATATATATATATATATATATATATATATATATATATATATATATATATATATAT
>NW_027187247.1:306864-338425 GCF_028583685.1 Petaurus breviceps papuanus
TATATATATATATATATATATATATATATATATATATATATATATATTCCCTTCAACTATTTTCATACTGAGAAAAGTTTCATCAGTTACAATTATTGTTTTTCCATATAGGAATGTTAATAATTCAACTCTGATAAGTTCCTTATGATTTCTTTTCCCTGTTTTCCTTCTCATACTTCTCTTGCTTCTTGTATCTGGATGTCAAATTTTCTCTTCAACTCTTGTTTTTTTATTAAGAATGCTTGAAAGTCCTTTATTCCATTGAATGACCATATTTTCCCCTGAAAGATGATACTCAATTTTGCTGGGTAGGTGATTCTTGGTTTTAATCCCAGCTACTCTGCCCTCTGGAATATCCTATTCCAGGCCCTTTGATCACGATCAGCTGCCAGATCCTGTGTTATCCTTACTGTGTTTCCACAATATTAAAATTGTTTCTTCCTGGCTGCTTGTAATATTTCTCCTTGATATGGGAACTATGGAATCTGGCTATAATATTCCTAGGAGTTTTCTTTTTGGAATCTTTTTCAGGAGGTGATCGGTAGATTCTTTCAACCTCATTTTGCCTTCTGGTTCTAAAACATCAGGGCAATTTTCCTTGAGAATTTCTGGGAGGATGATTTATAGGTTCTTTCTCTGATCATGGCTTTCAGGTAGTCCAATAATTTTTAAATGATCTCTCCTGGATCTATTTTCCAGATCAGTGATTTTTCCCATTAGATATTTCACATTGCCTTCTATCCTTTCATTTGTTTGGATCTGTTTAACATCATCTTGATTTCTCTTAAAGTCACTAGCTCCCCTTTGCTCCAATCTAAATCCAAGGGAATGATTCTCCTCTTTGAGCTATTGAGATTCTTTTTCCATCCGGCAAATTCAGCTTTGCAAGGCATTCCTCTCCTCATTGCCTTTTTGAGCCTCTTTTGCCAATTGAGTCAGTCTCTTTTTTAAGGTATGATTTTCCTCAGTCAGGCTGTTGACTCTCATTTTGTAATTTTCTTGCATTGTTCTCATTTCTCTTCCAAATTTTTCCTCCACTTCTCTTATCTGCTTCTTAAGGTCCTCTATGGCCTGTAACCAGCTTGTATTTTCCTTTGAAGCTTTTGGTGCAGGAGTTCTGACTTCACTGTCTTCCTCCTGTTCCATGCTTTGCTCCTTTTTTGTCCCCAAAATAGGAGTCTAATGTTGGAGTCTTCTATTTGTTTTGCTTCCTTTGTCTGGTCATGTTGCCCCTCAGTCACTTGACCCCTGGGCTTTTTGCCACAGTAGAACTCTGCCACTGGACAGGGGAGCTTTTGTCCCAAACGCTGGGGTTTTCTCAACTGCTGGAGGTATTAGTTGGGTGCCCTCTCTGAGGCCTCCACATGCTCTGGCAAGCTGGTCACATACCCTAGGACCTCCACCCTAGACCGCAATCCAGATCCAAGCAGGTTAAAGCAAGAGCAATTACACTCCAGACTGGTTGCTTGGTCCCCCTACACTCTGCAGGCCAGGAGCTAAAGCTGCCATGGGGCAGTGGCTTCTTGCCCTGGGGCCAACTCCTGGTCCCAAAGTCCACACTGCACTGACCTCTCACTTTGTCCTTCACATCTATGTTTTGATAAATCCAGAAATGGCCACAGCTGCTGGTGATCTGGAGTCCCTCTGGCTGGTGGATGGTCAGGCCCACCCTGGGGCCAAAACCTCAGTTCCCAAGTGGCTGGGCTCAGCTCCCACAGCACTGGGCTGGCTGCTTGCTGCTGGCCTGCCTTCTTGCTGCCAGCCTGCTGGGCTGTCCTTAGTGGCAGGTTAGCTTCTCTGTGGAATTTTGTGGGTTCTACACCTCCACAGTTTGTTTAGAGTCCCCTTTTTACATGGATTGGGGAAGGTGGAAGCTGGAGTTGTGGAGAGGTCCTCCTTCTACCCCGCCATCTTGACTCCACCCCTCCTCCTTCCAGAAAACTTGAGATTCTTGAGCAAGCCTGGGAGCCATTCACTCTGTATAGGCATATTTGAACTTAGGGTCTATGAACTTTATATAGAAAATTATTGTATTCTAATATATTTTATTTCCATAATAATCTTATGTATTTCATTTTATATATTTAAAAACATTCTTCTTAGAAGGTGTCCTCAGGCTTCACCAGATTGCCAGAGGCTACTTTGATGCAAAAAAATAATGTTAAGTACTCTAATTCTAGAGGCACTTTTGATTAACCAAATCTAGGACCTAGTGGTTAGGTGGACAGTGGATAGAGTATTGGGCCTGAAGTCAGAAAGACCTGAGTTCAAATCTGGATTTAAACACTTTTTACCTATGTGATGCTGGGCAAGTCACTTAACCTGTTTTGCCTCAGTTTCCTCATCTGTAAAATGAGGATAATGACAACACCTCTTCCCCAGGGTTGTGGGGGTCACATGAGATAATAATTGTAAAGCATTTAGCACCATGCCTGCCTCATAGTAAATTTTATGTAAACATTAGGTACTATCATCTTCATTTGGAAGTCTCCATATCCATTTTTTTGGGAGAAAGAAATGGCAAATTATTCCATTATCTTTGCCAAAAAAAAATCCCAAATAGGTTCAAGCAGAGTTGGACATAACTGAAAACGACTAAACAACAATACTGTCCATTTTAAGCCAATTCCCAAGGAAAAATTTATACGTGATCTTGAATGTGTCTCCAAAGGTAAAGAATGGAAGAAGGACCCAAACCAGATTACCAGTAACCACACCAACTTCAATCCCTTTCTACTTCTTGAACTGAAAACTATAATGAAATAAATATGGCCACTACTTATTCCATTCACCATCCCTGAGACTTTCCAAGTTATAATTTCCCTTTCTTGTCTAACACTTTCCTACATACTTTGTTTCAATCACTTATAATGTAAGCTCCTTGAGAACATGGACTGTCTCAACTTTGTATCTGTATCCCCCAAGACTTAGCACAATTCTTAACACATAGTAAATTCTTAGTAAATTCTATAAGTCGTTCATGATGCCCAGTATAGTGGCAGTATATACTTGAGAGGATTCAGAGCCGTTATCAGAGTATAGGTATTAATAATTAACCTTGCCTGCCTCAGTTTCCTCATCTGTAAGATGATCTAGAGATGGAAATGGTCAACCACTTCAGCATCTTTGCCAAGAAAATCCTTAATGACCTGTTCACAAAGAGTTGGACACAAATGAAGAGACTGAACAAATAATGAAAAACAGTAAGAGTAACAAACAGAATTTATATAGCACTTTTAGGTTTGCAAAGTACTTTACAAATATTTTCTCATTTTATCCTCACAACCCCCCTTAGAAATAAGTGTCATTTTTTATCCCCATTTTACAGATGAGGAAATGGAAGCAAACAGAGGTTAAATAACTTACCCAGGGTCACACAAGTGGTAAGTGTCTGAGGTTGAATTTGAATTCAATCTTTCTGACCATAGGCCCAGCCTTCTTAACCACTGCAACAACAAGCTATCTCTAAATTTCAAATCCCATCTAACAATACTATTGAGTTGTGTTAGGATGTCACTACCCCTCTCCCCCAACAATAAATCAGAGAAAGATTCAACACAGTAAATAGCCTCTCTGAGCAAACTAACTTCAAACCTGAACAAATACACACCATAAGAAGATATTTACAATGTGAAACTCTCATAAAGCTTTGTCTATATGAAAAGAGGTTGTGTCACGGGTGAGTTGGAGTCAGCTCCAACTATCCCAAGATAGCTGATTGTTAAATATTCAGTGTGAGCGTTTACATCTCAGAAAGACAAATGTTACAAAGTTGGACTTGATTATCTAAACTTAAGAAAATGAAAGAAAAATGTTAATAATACAGATTAAAGTTAAAAGCTTGTCTTCTGTATATTTCCTTTTGGGGAGAGCCTGTTGTTAAACATTTACCAGCATACTCTTACATTTATATCTTTAAAGCCCTTTGTAACTATGAAGCACTATAATAATGTCGGCAATATGAATGCATTTTGTCCTATATTAAATTACAAGCAACCATGTACTCTCTTTTCAGAAATGAGGGATAGGTAGTATGATTCAGTGTGAAGACCATAGGCATTGTAGTCAGAGGATATGGATTCAGCTCCTACCTCTGCTCCTTATTATCCATGAATCCTTGAAGAAGTCTCTAGACAACATAGACAGTGCTGGAAGAGTTCTTTAAAGTTATCTGCCCCAACCTTCTTCATTTTACATTTTAAAATACCGTATCCACATGATTCACCAAAGGTTACACTGGCAAGTAGGTTCAGGATTTCTACTGAAGTCTCACTACTACAAATTTTGTATTCTTTACACTGTAATGTATTGCCTCACTAGATCTCAGTTTACTCAATTGGAAAATAAGTGGATTAATTTAGAGGACTTCAAAGGTCCCCTTCAGCTCTACATCTGTGATCTGATGTCTGAAGGCCCTTTCAGCTCTAAGTCTATGATCTGTGAGGATCATTCAGCATTGTACTCAGTATTGTAGTTCATGTAAGTCAGAAGACTATCAATCAATCAATCTATCTATCTATCTATTTCACACAGTGAAAAAATATTGACTCTGCAGTCAGAGGACAGAAGATAAGATTCTGTCTCTGATACTACTTTGAGCAAGTCCCTCAACTTCTCTGGGCTTCCATTTCTGCATCTATAAAATATTTGTTGCTCATCCTTCATTTTTGAAGAGGAGCAATGATATCACAGTGACATATTGAATTGAAAGTGAATTGATTTAAGCAATGCAGAGTTGCACAAAGTCATTGGCCTCATTTTCTCCCAAAGTCATTGAAGCCCACTGGAAACACAAAAGTCAAGACAACTGGTGATGACCTGGGATACAGTGGATGACCTTGGTGTCTTCAGTGTCTGACCGAGCTCTAAAAGTTGCACAGAACCTGCTTCAGCTGTCTTCATGGCCATTGGAACAGATTGTTCTCATCTACCCATTTGGCTGGGGAAAGTCTTCCTGTGCTTGGGGTAGACTCACCCTAACTTATGGATGGGTCTGAGGCCTGTTGTTTACCCTCAACTTGGTTTAGCCCATCTGCCGAGATGGTTTTGCTGGGGTGTGGCCACTGTGCATCCTACAGCTTCTTGGAACCACAAGTGAGTGAAATTGGAGTAGATGGCCTCTGTAGTACTTGGCATCTTTAGATCCAGGGTCCTGTGAGCCATAAAAGAACAGGTTAAAATTAGAGAGCTGTGTACCAAGATATCAAGAGCTTGAAAGAGATTCCCTCAAAGGCATATGTTTGTCATTTCTTAAACATGACCTCAACACCAAAGACTCAAGAGTTTCATCATTTGGCTCAAAATTCACTTTTAGAAGCTTACCAAGATATACTGTATAGTAAAAATAAGGTTAGAAGTAGCAACCAGGAACAACAGGTGACTTATAGAGCTACAGATTTAGGTTCAATGTAAGGACAAACTTCTTGACAATTAAGAGTTAGATGTCCAATAGTTAAATGGACTCTATTGGGAAGGAATGAACTCTATGTCATTGAAGATCTTCAAAAGGAAGTGGGGCACTTTCTGGGGCAGAGACAAGATGGAAGAATAGAGAAGCACTCAGCCAACATTCCCCTCCAAACCACTTTAAAATAATGTTTCAAATTGAAATCTGGAGTGTCAGAGCTAAAAATAAAAAGTCAGAGTGAGACATTCTCCCAATCCAAGACAACTTAGGAGGTTGAGAAGAGAAATCTGTAACATGGGGGAGGATTCTGGCCCAGAGCACACATGGATGAAACAACGGTGGTGAGACTAAGTGGTGGAGACAGAATTAGCAGCAACATCAGGACTTCCAAAGTCAGAAATGGTGAGAGGACCTGGAAACTAGTCAGAAAGAGATTTCAGGATACTCCTGTGTTAGTACTGGATGCAGGACCATACACTATTTGGAAACTTCATTGCCTATACCCACTTCTGTGTCATAATTCAAGGGTAGAGATGAGCACTTTCAATAACGAGGGAGTGAGAACCCTAAGAGGTAGCATCACATCAAGTCCCAAAGGATTTGGATCCTGAGAAATAGTATTATTTATCATCCCAGTGGAGAAGGGACTCAGAGGAGCAGTATCCATTGCAGTCCCCAAAGGTCAGGAGCCCTTCTTGGGTAAGAACCAGAGTAAAGATCAAGAGAGCAGTGACCACACCTCTCCCAAGAACACACTGCTTTGGAAACACCATAAACTTTCAATCCTCTAGAAGCAGCTCTGAAAACAACAGTTTGAAGTTTGAGACAGTCCCTCTCTGTACACTCTTCAGAAACAGAGCCCAATAATAACAAAAAGTTCCAAATCAAGAAATAGGGTGGGAAAATGAGCAACAACAAAAACAACAAAACTTGACTTTAAAAATCTACTATGGTGACAGGGAAGATTGAGACAAACTGAGAAAGACAATGAAGTCAAAACAAATACCAAATAAATACTCAAAGAAAAAAGTGTGAATGTATATAAGCCCAACAAGAATTCCTAGAAGAGTTAAAATGATTTTCTAAATCAAGTAAGAGTGGTAGAGGAAAAATTAAGAAAGGAAATGAAAGCAAAGGAAGAAAATTATGAATACTATTAATAGTTGGTAAGACAGTGGGGGCAGACAATGCTTGAACCTCACATCTAAATGAATATACATACATACATACACACATATGTATGTGTATACTCAATTGTAATAGAAATCTACCTTACCCAACAGGGAAGTAAGAGGGGAAGGGAATAGAAGAAAAGGAGGGTGATGAAAAGGAGAGTAGATCGAAGGGAAGGAAGTGGTCAGAAACAAAACAGACTTTAGTGGAGGAGCAGGATAAAAGAGAGAGAAAGATAAACAGAAGAAAATAACAAAGAAGTAAATACAGTTAGTAATCATCACTGTGAATGTGATGAACTCACACATAAAATGGAAATGAATAGCAGCATGAATTAGAAACCAGAATCCAACATGTTGCTTGCAATAAAAACATTTGAAGCAGAGAGACACACACAGAATTAAAATAGGGGGTGGACAAAAAATGGATAATAAAACTATTCTAATAAGGGACCTCAATTTTCTCCTCTAAGAGCTAGATAAATCTAAGAAATAAGAAAGAAGTCAAGGAGATGAATAGAATCTTAGAAAAGTTAGATATGATAGAATAGAAATAAAAAGGAGTACATATTTTTCTCAGTTGTACATGGCACCTTCACAAAAACTGACCATTAGTCATTAAAACTTTCACAACCAAATGTAGAAAAGCAGAAATGTTAAATGTACTCTTTTCAGAAAATAATGTAATAAAAAATGCATTCAGTAAAGGACAATGAAAGCATAGATTAAAATTAATTGGAAACTAATCTAATCTAATCCTAAAGAATGAATGGGTCAAAGAACAAATCATAGAAACAATAACTTTATTAAATAGAATAACAAAAATGAGAGAACATACCAAAATTTGTGGGAAGCATCCCAAGTAATACTTGGGGAAATTTTCTAACTCTAGATGCTTACATCAATAAAATAGAGAAAGAACAGATAAATGAATTGGACATACAACTAAAAAAACTAAAAGGAAAACAAATTAAAAATCCCCAGTTAAACACTGAAATGGAAATCTTTGAAAATAAAAGAAGAGATTAATACAATTGAAAGTTAAAAAAGTCATTGAACTAATAAGACTAGAAGTTCATTTTATTGGAGAAAAAACAACAAAATAGGTAAACCACTGGTTAATTTATTAAAGCAATAATTTGGCATTATTTTGCCCAATTATATGCCACTCAAATTGACAATCTAAGTGAAATCAACAAATATTTGCAAAAATACAAACTTGCCAAATTAACAGAAGAGGAAATAGAATATTTAAATAACCCCGTCTTAGAATAGAAATTAAACCATAAATGAGTTCCCTAAGAAAAATTTCCCAGGACCAGATGGATTCACAAATGAATTCTACCAAACATTTAAGGAATAGTTAATCCCAATACTATATATATTTGAAAAAAATAAAGGAGTTCTAGCAAATTCCTTTTAGGGCATAAATATGATTTTTATGTCTAACCAGAGAAAGCAAAAACAGAGAAAGGAAATTATAGAAAAATTTCCTTTATGAACGTAGATGCAAAAAATTTAAATAAACTACTTCAAGAAGATTGCAACTATATATGACAAAGATCATATATTACAAAGAGGAGGGATTTATACCAGGAAGGCAGGACTGGTTTGATAATAGGAAAACTATTAGCATAACTGACCATAACAATAACAAAAACAACAAAAATCATTTGGTTGTATCTGTACTTATGGAAAAAAAATCCTTTTGCAAAATACAACACCTATTCCTATTAAAAATACTAGAAAGCAAAGGAATTAATGGTACCATGATAAGTAGCATCTGTCTAAAACCACGAGCAAGCAATATCTGTAATGGGGATAAAGTTAAAGCCTTTCCAATAAGATCAGGAATGAACCAAGGATACCCATTATCACCACTATTATTCAGCATTGTACTAGACTTGCTGATTTTGTTAAAGCCCTTTATGATCCCACTTGAACTACTTGACCATGCTTTTAAAACCAAATAATCCTGAATTTCACTAATTGGATAATAATAGGTCCCAGACCAAGCCTCACTTGCTCATTATTTAGGTTTTGATGGCTCAGCATGAATGTAAATAGCAATTGTTTCTATTCTGACCAGAAACTGGGAGGTGAGGGTGTGTATTCCCTTCCTTGATGGATTCTTTTATGAAGGCAAACTAGGCCATCTTTACCTTAAATTATTACCTAACATTTAACTACTAGATGGACATTGCTTCAGACAAACTGAGACTTAGGGAAGACTTTAGATTAAAAAGGCTAAGGTCTTCCACTCTATCCTGACCATTGCCAGTTTTGACCTCTTGCCCTTGGAGTCTAATGACTCTGGAGATGAAAGTGATGACTTTGCAGAAATCTGCCTCATTTAAATCCAATTTATTTGCAAGTCAAGACATCACCCTCATGATGTCATTGGTCCTCTTCCAGAATGGACAAACAACAATAACAACATAAGATGAGAAAAAGGAATTGAAGGAATAAAAATATGTAATAGGAAAAAAAAATATCCCTTTTTGTAGATGATATGATGGTATACTTAGAAAACCCTAAAGAATCAACTAAAAAACTAATTGGAATAATTAACAATGTCAACAGTGCTGCAGGATATAAAATAAATCCACAGAAATCATTAGCATTTCTATATGCTACCCACAAAAACCTAGTAGGAGGAGACAGAAAAAGAAAGTCCAGGCATGCTAGGTGGCACAGTGAATAGAGAACCTGTCCTGGAGTCAGGAGGACCTGAGTTCAAATCCGGCCTCAGACACTTCACACACACACACACACACACACACACACACACACAGAAAGAAAGTCCATAACTACAGACAATATAAAATCTTTGGGAGTCTACCTGCCAAGAAAACTCAGGGATATATGAACACAATTACAAAACACTTTTCACAGACTTTTTTTGTACATATCTAAACAATTGGAGAAATATTAATTGCTCATGAATATAAGAAAAATTTTAATTTTACCTAAATTAATTTACTTGCCATTACCAATCAAACTACCAAAGAGTTTTTTTTATAGACCTGGAAAAAATAGTTGAACTGGAAGAACAAAAGGTTAAAAAACATCAATGAAATCAATTTTTAAAATGTTAAGGAAGGTAACCTAGCAGTTCCAAATTTCAAACTCTATTACAATGTGGTAATCATGAAAACAATCTGGTACTAGCTAAGCAACAGAGTCACAAATCAGTGGAATAGATTAGATATACAATACACAGTAGTATATTGCCATGGTAATCTAGTGTTACTCATTCCTAAATTCAAGCTTTTGGGATAAGAACTCAACATTTGACAAAAATTGCTGGATAGGCAGAGACATCTCATACCATAAACCAAAACAAGGTCAAAATGGATAAATGATTTAAACATAAAGGGTAATAGTATAAATAATTTAGGGGGACATGGAAAAATATACCTGTCAGATCTATGGGTGAGTGAAGTGTTTATAACCAAAGAAGAGACAGAGGAAAATAAGGGAAATTAAGGGGAATTTTGATTACCTGAAATTTAAAAGCTTTTGCAGAAACAAAACTAATGTTGCCAAAATTAGAAGGAAAGCAGGAAACTGGGAAAAATTGCAACAGTTTTCTGTAATAAAGTTCTAATGTATCAAAAATATAGGGAACCAAACCAATTTATAAAAATATGAATACTTCCCCTGTTGATAAGTGGCCAAAGAATATGAACAGGCAGTTTTTAAAGAAGAAAACAAAGGTATTTATAGTCATATATATATGTGTGTGTGTATATATGCATATATATATATATATATAAGCTCTAAATCACTACTGATTAGAGAAATGCAAATGAAAATAATTTGAACTGTCACTTCGCACCTAGCAGATTAACTAATATGTCAGAAAAGGGAAATGACAAGGGCTAGAGAGGATATGGAAAAATTGGGACACTTATACACTGTTGGTGGAATTGTAAAAGAGTCAAATCATTCTGGAGAACAATTTGGAACCATGCCCATAGGCTATAAAATTGTGCATACCCTTTGACCCAGCAATACCACTATTAACTCTATATCACAAAGAAACATTAAAAAAGTGTGTGTGGGGAACATATTTGTACAAAAATATTTATAGTAGCACTTTTTGTGGTAGCAAAGAATTGGAAATCAAGGGGATGCTGATCAATTGAGGAAGACTGAACAAGTTGTGGTATACAATCCCATATGTATAATCAAAATCAAAGTGCTTGCCTTTTTTTTTCTTTATTAATTTGTTGGTTTACTTTGAGTTTACAAGATTCAGTTCCCAGTTCTTTGAGTTTCAAATTTTCTCCCCCTTCCCCCCCTTCCCCCCCCCCACCCCGCCCCATGGCAGCATACAATCAGGTATAGGACCTGTAGATACTTTTACATTAGACATTGGTCAGGTTGAAAAGAAGAATTTTAACGGATGGAATGAACAATGGGAAAAAGGAAACCAAACCAAACAAGAAAGAGAAAGAGAGCAGGTAATTTGCTTCAATCTGCATTCAAACTCATTTCTTTCTGGTTCTTCCTCTGAATGTAGACATCGCTCTCCATCATGAGACTTTTGGAATTTACTTGTAGCCCTGCATTTCTGAGAAGAGTCCAGTCTATAAAAGTTGGTCATCACACATATGTTGTAATTTTGTAATTTGTAAAATTTGTAACGGTGTACAAATTTTTCCTGATTCTGCTTTTCCCACTCAGCATCAGTTCGTATAAGCCTCTCCAGGTACATTTGAAGTCCATCTGCTCTTTATTTCTTATGGCGCAATACTATTCCATTACATTCATATACCACAACTTGTTTAGCCATTCCCCAATTGATGGGCAACCCCTTAATTTCCAATTCTTTGCCATCACAAAAAGAGCTGTTATAAATATTTTTGTACATATGGGTCTTCCTCCCACTTCTGTGATCTCTTTGGGTTACAACCCTAGAAATGGTATTGCTGAGTCAAAGGATATGAAATTACTTATAGCCCTTTGGGCATAATTCCAGATTGCTCTCAAGAATGGTTGGATCAGTTCACAACTCTACCAGCAATGTATTAATGTTGCAATTTTTCCACATCCTCTCCAGCATTTATCATTTTCTTGTTTTGTCATCTTAGCCAATGCGACTGGTGAGATGTGGTACCTCAAAGTTGTTTTGATTTGCATTTCTCTAATCAATAGTGATTTAGAGCATTTTTTCATGTGCTTATAGGTATCTTTAATTTCTTCCTCTGAGAACTGTCTGTTCATATCCTTTGACCATTTAACAATTGGGGAGTGACTTGTATTCTTATAGATTTGACTCAGTTCTCTGTATATTTTAGAAATGACGCCTTTATCAGAGACATTGGTTGTAAAGATTCTTTCCCAATTTCCCACCTCCCTCTTAATCTTGGTTACGTTGGCTTTGTTTGTATAGAAGCTTTTCAGTTTCATGTAATCAAAGTTATCCATTTTGCATGTTGTAATGCTCCCTAATTCTTGTTTGTTCATGAAATCTTTCCCTCTCCATAGATCTAACAGGTAAACTATTCCTTGCTTTCCCAGATTGCTTACAGTATCATCCTTTATACATAGATCACTTTTCCTTTTCCTTCCATTTAGACTTTTTTTTTTAGCAATTTTCCTTGATGAGCTCTTGGATAACGTTGTCCAGGCTAATTTTTTTCATCATGATTTTCTGGTAGGCCTATGATTCTCAGATTATCTCTCCTGGTTCTGTTTTCCAGGTCAGTCATTTTTCCATTGAGATATTTTACCTCTTTTTGTAATTTTTCATTCTTGATGTTTTGTTTGACTAATTCTTGGTTCCTCATAGAGTTATTTGCTTCAATTTGGTTGACTCTAGTTTTTAGCGAATTATTTTCCTTGGTTAGTTTTTGGAGCTCCTTTTCCATATCACACATTTTTCTTTTTAAGGAGCTGTTTCCTTCATTGTAATGTTTTTCTAATTTTGTAATTTTTATTTTAAAAGAGTTATTCATTTTATCTCCTATCTCTCTCATTTGGTTTTCAAAGTTCCTTTTGAGCTCATCTAGGAATGCTTTCTGTGCTTGAGACCAGTTTCCTATAGAGGTTTCAGCTGTGGGTGTGGAGTCTACACTGTCTCCCTCTGAATTTAGATCCTCCCTCTCAGGATAGTAGGACTCCAGAGTCTTTGTCTTTGCAGTCTGCTTTCTACCCATTTTGAGGCAGGGCCCTAGCCATGCCCCTCCTTTAGGGTTCAAAGCCTTTACTGCTTAAGGTTTTGCCCTGGGGCAATAATTACTATGTTTTCAGGGTCAGAGGGGGGGGCAGTTTGGAGCAATAGGGCATCACTCTGCTATCCTGGTCCCTGGAGGTCCAGATAAGGGCTTTTAAATTTCTGGGCTGTGGATTGGTAGTCCCAAGAGTAGCTGTTACCCCAGCCAGGGGCCCTGCATTTGATTCTTACCCTGCTCAGTCCAGTCCCAGCCCTTTGTTGATAGGCCTGGCAATGGCCCTTGTGGTTGGTGGGTTGACTTGCCACCTCTTTGTGCCCCGACATCCGGGCCTGCCTCTCTTGCCTTCTTAAGGAAGGGGGAGGGACAAGTGAAAGGGAGGAAATTTGGAGCTCAGAAGCTTAAAAAAACTTTTTATTTTTACATGTAATTGTGAAATATTTAATGAAATAAAAATAATTTTTGAAAAGAGAGGTCAGTGACTGCTTGTCAGGCATATTATTGAGACATTTTTCCCTGGTATCACACATACCTTTTTGGGGTCCTATTACTTTGATTCCCTTCCTCTAAGGACTCATTGTCCTCTCTAACTTCCATTTGATGTCAGGTCACATGACCACATTTGGTGCCAAGCCTTTTTGTATGCTGCCATCAACTTGTCCCCTGACACTAATTTTGCCCTAGATGGGAAAGAAAAATTCCTAGTTATGGCTAGGATGTATTCCAATTGAAAGATGAAGTGACTTACCCAGGATGGCACAGTAACAGAGCCAAGAATGGCCTCAGGGTCCTGGTACAGTGCCCTCTTTGTAATCTCATTGTTCTGAAACAGTAGAATGAGAGCTTGTAACAATAAATCATATTAATAATAATAACAGCATCAGTAATTTACCTTTCTACAGTGTTTTGGTATATACAAAGTTATTTCCTCTCAATGGCCCAGCCATGTAGGCAGTATGTATTACTATTCCCTTTTTTGCAGATGAGGAAACCAAAGCTCTTAAAAGCTAAATAACCCATCCAAAATCACTTAACTGGCGAATCTCATTCTTTCTTCATCATGGCCTACTTTGTTTTAGTTTCACTTCTGATTAGTTAGCCTCTGAGTTTGGCTCCAAATTACCCAGTAGAACTATGAATGCCCCAACTTTTGAGAATAAACACCAGACCAGAAAACAGGCAGCCCCACCTTCAGAGAAGAGTATACATTAGAAAGGGTAATGAGAATCTACTTAGTGTATCCAGGAAAGATATTTCCTCAGATCTCCTATTATTCAAGCCAAGAGAAATATGAAGGGCCCTAAATGCAAGCTGGTCCCTTAATGGCATAGGCCTTTTTGACAAAGGTTACACACAGCAGAGTCATAACTAAGGGCAAGACACTTGGGACTTTGTACCAGAACCCTGGTATTTAGAGAGTATTGACAGTATTGTCCTTTAATATTATAGAAAAAAACTTAGTTTAGCACCCAGTTAGCAATAACAATTAAAGACCAAAGCTACCAGCCTCCCCTAATATCACCATGATCATACTCTAGGTGAATCTCTCCTTGTCCTTCTTATACTACCCTCTCCCCCATGGTAGTCTTCTAAGCAATAGCAATCTTGTCATATCCTAGGGTCTCCATTACTGCCAAATTTTTCTCTGTTTCCTTCCCTACCCACGCCACCCCCAACTGTTGAGAAATTGTTTCCTGTCACTTGCCTTAGCATTTTTTTTTACCACCTGCCCAGGTTACAAAAATTGCTAGTTATAGCTCTGATGAATAGATCCTTCAAACGGAAACTTGAAGTCCAAAGTGTGGTTTGAATAATTAAGGGGGCGGGCAAAGCAAGGCTTCAGGTATGAAGCCTATGAGCTAAATCAATTCAGGCAAGCGTGGGCAGGCACAACTTAGGGCATCTCCGGTAATTCCTGTGTCTTACTAAAACAACTTCCAACAGATCCCCGTGGCTCCTTGTGTTGTAATGACAATTTTTGGAAGGCTAAATCATATTTTTTTCCGGGTATTCCTCACCATCCGCCTCCTCTCAACAACTCCCCCACCACCCATTCAGATACAGAAACCCAGGAATCAACAGAGCCCATATGGCATGTCCTCTATAAATGAAAGCACTTTTAATTAGTGATGGGACACCTCAAATAATTTCAGCAGATGCTTCCATTTCATGCAAACAGGCACATGTCTTTTCAATCGGACCATATTGTTCTAATTATAATGTAGCCTACAGCCTAACTGGGTATGTCTCTTAGATATTCTTTTGGGAAGGAAAGAAGTGTGGGCTTGGTGAAGATGGATTTGATTATCATTCCCATCCCCCACCCCATATCTCCCCCACCCCTAGACACACTATGTCTTTATTTTTATTTAATGTTCCATAAGTGTTTTATAACTGTTTGGGATTCTAAGTGTTTTGTCAACCTGAAAAAGGAAGAGGGGGAGGACAGAGTTAGCAGAAGAGGCTGCAGAATCTCTTTCAGAGAGTACTCTAAAGAGAAGAGCTGTTTATCTGCCTTGAATGGTTGGCAGGCTGCTCTTTCCAGAGGCAGCAGAATGGACTAACTGGTTTCTAAGATTTCTTCTGTCCTTGGGATTTTGTGATTCTGCAGCAGAAATGAGGGAGACATTGCAAATGTAATGTTTGTTCTCTTCTAATTAAGATTTCGCTGAAAGAAAAGGTTGAGAGACACAGGGACTCAGAATAGAATGGGATTGAACTAGAGAATTTAGGGCAAAAATGCCTTGTTCTTTGTGTAAACGCTAGAGGCCTATTAGCTTATTCTGTATAGTGTTTGTGTATACAAGGTGTACACATATCATATATAGTGCACATACATGTTTATATGTGTATATGTGCACTGTGTGTATGTACATGTGTGTGTTGTGTGTAGACACACACGCATGCATACATGTGTGAGTAAAAATGTGTGTATTTACATGTTTCCCCCATCTGAATGCAAGCTCTTTGAGGGCAGACCACTTTTCTCCCCTTTCCTTCGATCCTCAGTACCTAGCACACAGTAGGCACTTAATAAATGCTTATTGACTGACTATTCTTTATCAAGCAATGTTTTGAGATTTTTTTTTCCAGTTACAGTTATGTATTTGTGTTGATACAGATTTGTGTCATCTGATTCTCCTTGCAGTCTAGAGAAGGCCGTTTTGAGATGTCGGACAAGATAAAGTATAGGTTCTGTTGGAATGTAATAGAGCCAAAGTGGCTACTAGTTCCAATAGAGCACTAATGGATTTTTTTTTACAGACTCAGCTCAAACCCCACTTTCTATAGGAGGCCATCCCGGTGTCTAAGACCTCACCCCTAGTGCCTTCCCTCTGAGATAGCCTCCCATTTTCACTGGGTATTTTTGTATGAAGTTATTCCCATGTTATCTCCAATATTAGAACATGAACTTCCTGAGGTCAGAGAACATGTTTTTGCCTTTTTTTTCTAATCCCCAGAGATTAGCATAGTGTCTGGCACATAGTAAGGGCTTAATAAAAGTTTTATTGACTGACTAATGCTCATGTTAAGTCTCTGAACATGCGACCTTTCCAAGACATCTTATTTCAGATTGTCATCTCAGTGATTACACCTTCCTCCATCACTGCCATATGTACGTGGCCAACATATTACACAGGTCTCACCAATTATTCAGAAAACTTCTGTCTGGCACCTTGACCCTGTCTAGCAACCCTCCTATTTTCCTACTGACTTGCACCAAGCAGAGTTCCTTAAGTAGTTTATGCTTGCTGTCTCCATTTCTTCACTGTCATTCTGACATTATCTGACCTCTCTCCTTACCATTCTCCTGGCATTGTATTATCAAGGTTATCAAGAATTGATTAATCACAAACTATTTTTCTTTTTCTTCCATTCTTACTTCTCTTTCCTCAATGGATTTTCTTCCTCTTCATCCCATTTCCTACATTCTTTCCTTGGGAAAGCTCAGTGAACACACACCTATTGTTTCTATTCCAATGACTCCCAGACATGTGCTTCTATTCCTGATCTCTCAAATAAATTCCAGCCTTTCAAAAGTGTGGTTCAATTGAAAGTGTGCCAAAACTGAATTCGGAGTCCTCTGTGACTACAGGTAAATCACTTAACCTCTTCTGACCTGTTTCCTCAACTACAAAATGGACATGTCCCCAATTTTAGAAGGAAGGTTATCTAAATGACCTCAAAAGTCCCCTTTGTCTCTCTGCTCCAAAATAATTTTTGTTATGGGCAAGGAGTAGATTGAGTCACAAGAGTGGAGGTTCTATCTTTCTAGGCTAGTCTGGAGATAAGAACAAAGTATAGAGGTGTCTCATAAGGATCTTCTGGGGAGACCATGCATGGTTTTATAATGGCACCATAAAGACCGCTGTTACCCGAATATTCAAACAGATCTGAGATCTCATCAATACAGATATTCCTTTCAGTGATTGACATGGAGGTATCATGGATGCCTCCCCATTTTGTGTCATTTTTTTCTGTATAGTTCTCATCATAGAGGGTCTTGTTGATTTTACCTCTATGTGACTCACCTCTGACCTCTTCTTTCCACTCAAATGAATATCACCTTGATTCAGTATCTCATTATCTCCTGTCCAGACTATGGCAATAGCCTCCTAATTTATCTCTTTGATTCTAGTCTCTACCCCTTTCCAATCTATCCTCCACATAGCTTCCAAATAGATGTTTCTAAAATACTAGTCTGATCATGTCACTACCTTTCTTACAAAACTCCAGTGGCCCCCTCTTTGCTTTAAGATTAAATATACACTTCTCTGTTTTGTTTTAAAGCCCTTCACAATTTGACCCTAATTTCTAGGTTCACAGCCTCTCTTTCATGCTCTCTACATTCCTGACAAACTGCTTTCCCATTCACACCAATCCATCTCCCATCTCTGTGTCTTTGCAGAGGCTTTCCCTCATGGCTTCCTCTTGATGCCTGTTTCACAGAATATCTAGCTTCCATCAAAATCCACCTCAAGGGCCGCCTTCCACTAGAAGATCCCTTTCTCTCCCCTTACTCCCTTATTTGCCTCTCCAGAGAGACTCTGTGAGTCATCAACTTTTGATTTAGTTATCACTTCTTCTTTCTTCTGGTTTCATTTATAATGAGAATGTCAAGATTCATTCAACTCCTCCAGCACCATGCCCATGCCTTAGACAATGGGCAAAGAGCTCACAAAGAACCAATAATGAAGATAAAGTATATAAATAGCTCCCAAAATAGTTTTCTCACCAACTTTTGTCCCTCTCTGTGCCATTCCATTATCATCATCACTCTAGAAATAGAAGTGGGTTGTATAAGACCACAGGTTCTTTTGCATTTTTCTTTGTTTTTCTTTGGGGGTCTACTCTAGTCAATAACTCTGGCTACCACTTATAATGTATACAGATTTGTAGAATTAGAACTGAAAAAGATCTCAGAGGTCATCTAATCAATCTCCCCCCCCACCAAGTTTATAGGTGAGGAAACTGAAGCCCAGAGAAGTTAGATGGTTTGCCCAATGTTATATGAAGAGAGCTAGCATTCGAATCCAAGTTCTTTGACCCCACTCAAAATTTTTTTTACCTGTACCAGGTCATGTAGTAGTAGTAGTAGTAGTAGTAGTAGTAGTAGTAGTGGTGGTGGTGGTGGTGGTGGTGGTGGTGGTGGTGGTGGTGGTGGTGGTGGTGGTGGTGGTAGTGGTGGCAATAGTAATAAAATTTTGGAAAAATCTTCAAAGTTCTAAACTGAAAATTTTTAAACAAGCTTATGGAATACAACTTTTTTTTTTTAAGTTGGGGGCTACCTACAAGTATGTCTAATGGACTTCCTTTCCTCCCCAGGCCCCTATCCCATTTCAACTTCTCATAGTAGCAGGGCACTAAAAACTGATGAGAAGTAAAGAAAAGAAAAATGATGGGGGTTAAATTAAGGTTAAAATTGTAAACACTTAGAAGTTTTAATGGATAGACATTGTAACCTTCATGTTCAGGTGTTTATCATTTGCCCAGAGCGGTCTCTCTGGACTAAAATATTCCATGCTGAGATTCAGCCCAAATAATAGGATTTGTTGAGGGACTGCTGGCAAGGGAACGTTAAAAGAAATCAGCTCAGCAATTTTTGTGTTCCCCACACCTGAATAAACTGCAGTTTTCCTCTTCTGAATTAAAAGCAGATAGGTTTGGTTGAAATGAAATGAAACAGCTGTCTTCCTGGGGACACAACTGCATATCTATCCAGGGGTGATAGGCTAGATGAGGTGACCTCACAAATTGATTTAGATTAGAATATGAATACGGATGACATTCCAGTCTAAAGATTCCATGATGGGATAAACAAACCAAAAAAAAAAAAAACAACAAAACCAAACAAACCCCAAAACCTAGTTAACCACAATATACTAAGTGGCCTTAGTAGTACCAAGAAGGTAATTTAGGAGAATGGCTTGATAATTTTGAAATGGCTTTGTTGTATAATGTTCTATAAAGGACAGTCTGAGAACTGGTTCTAGCTATAGTATCTATTTCAGTGGTAAGTTTAGTGACCACTTAAAGACTGTCTAGTCCAACCTCTCATTTGAAAAATGGGGAAATGGGGGTTCAAATCAGGGGGAAAAACACCAAAATTTGCCTGAGTTTGCATGGCTACTTGTTGGCAGAATCTGGATTAGACCCCAAGGCTAATGATTCACCATCTGGTGTTCTTTCCATTAGAAAAGATTTAAGAAATAGATCTTTCATTCTTAGAGGAACCTTAGAAAGTATCAATTGTGCCTCATCCTTCCAGAAAATTAAACCCCAAATGTCTAATTTGACTCCTTTATGCCCATGGCTCCACTCTCTTTCCCCAGAGATCCTACAGTGCAGGGAGATAAAGAAATGGAGCTGTATATGAATCAGCCTTTCTACTCCTAGGACCTGAGGTTCTGAAGAAAGGTGAAAAGGGTAGTACAGTGGCTTATATAGACTTCCTCATTGCTACCTCCCATGTGAAACCTAGACAGCTACTTCTCTTCCATTTTTCTTTCATCACCTAATTCTGGTCACTGACTTCTGGTTAAGGGGAAGGATTTGTGGAGGTTGTGGGGTACAATGGCATTACTGAATTAGTGTTAGAGGACCTTGGTTCAATTCCTGGATCTGTCACTTACTATCCATGTGACCTTGGGGAAGTTACCTAACCATTTCTGGGCTTCCATTACCTCATATATTAAATGAAGGGATTGGAGTAGCTGACCTCTGCTGTTCCTTCTGGTTCTAAATCTATGATCCTACATGAGGATTAACTGTGAGTAACAATGTGCTGTAGTTGCTATTGTGGATGAGAGTTAGTCTCAGAGTCAGGAAGACCTAAGAGCAAGTCATGCCTTTAACATCTACTGGTTTATAACCTAGAACAATTCATGGAACCTCTTGGAACCGTAGACAACTCTCTAAGACTGTAAGTCACAGTGTAGGTGCCACATCTCAATTGACGGGGAGAATTTCCTTATGGGAAGTTCCTCATACTAACAAAATCACAAGTCTGGTCCGAACTATGACCGACCCTTCTCAGAAAAAACAAAACAAAACAAAACACATTCATGTTCCTAGATGTGTTAAGTTGTTAATGGATATATATGGAGGTTTGGAGGAAATATTTTCCAGGAATGGACTCATACTAAGGAACTCTGTTGAGATATGAAGTTTTTTCCCTATCAGCAAAGTAAATTGTGTCAAAATGTCAGAGAATACAGTGTCTTCTGCATAAAAAGGATGGGCTATTTCTACAACATTCCAAAAAACACTTAGGTGCATGTGTCCTAGTCATGTAGGAGGCAACACATCTCTGGAGAGTTTATAAATGAAATGCTTCCCTTTGTCAGTAAAAAAAAATGACCTCCTGAATGAGAAAATGGTTTGTTTGACTGTCTGTGCCATGTTTTTCCTGCAGCAAATTCAGTCTCACGTTCATGTGAGAGATAATTCTGTAGAAATAGACTTAGAGTTCCAGTCTACTATAGCCACTATTGGCTGAAAAAGTGTCAGACTGCTTCCAAGCCTTGGAGAAATCTCAGCACAATTTAATTGGAATTGGGGTGTGGGGGTGTAGAGAAGGTGTGAAATGGGACATCACTTTTGCTTTGCCCATCTTTAAGCAATGACACTACAGCCATTGCCCTGGCTTTAGCTTCTCTGATATGGGCTTCTGTGAGAACTGAAGCTGTTACTCTGTGCTCCTGTCTATCATTCATTTAGTCTACTTTGGTCAGATGCTGAATCAAGAAATGTTCACATGGACATTTGATTACTTCAAGAGGGAAATATCAGTACTAGTTGAGAATCAAAGATTAATATAGGATGACAGAAATAGTGCTGGTTTTGGAGTCTGATAACCTGGGTTTGAATCTAGGCTTAATAAATCGAATCTGTGGGGAACTTGAACAATTCATTTAAGCTTCTTTGTGCCTTAGTTTCCTCTCTGTCAAATGATGGATTGTACGATCTCTAGAGTTCTTTCCAACTTCACATCTTTGATATTATTGTAACATCTTCTCCCGGCTACTTACCCACACTTGTTCTCAAATTCTCTGGTTGGTAACTGCTACTCTCTCATTTTAGGGGGTAACCCTCTGGGGAGTTACACTTACCACTGTAACTCATGACCCTCTACTGGTATACTTTCCATTAAAAATAAAGCAGTAGAGATTTTAGAAGACACATACTAAGATGGTATTCTTAGAACTATTGACACAAAACATTTTCCCCAAAACCTGAGGTGGGCAATGCTAGAAATATACATAACTTCCATAGAAATAGTTGGTTCATATTGAGAAGGTAACAACAGCGAGGCAAGCATGTTTTGTGTTGTGTTCACAACCATGATTCATGGAGTGTCATGGAAGTCCTTTCTCCCTTCATATAATTTCCCTTAGGTGCAATACTTCTGTTGGATTGGCTCCCCAGGGTTCCCAGGTACTTCTCCATTACTGAGTGGTTAGATATGTGTGTCAAATATATATTTTGAGTATTCATTTGTACCATGATGAATCATACTTGTTGAAGCTGCTTCTTCCCTTGGTTGAACATCTCTTTGAATCCTTATCTGTTATCTGATGCATTTCTCTTCTTCCAACTAGATGTGTTGTCTCCTATTTGTCTAGGAGCATTGATAGAATGATCATGGTTAGAGAGATATGTAGAAACAGACAGACACATGTGCTGCATGTGCGCACACACACACACAGGGAGAGACAGAGTCACCGCCTGCCTTTTCTACCATCTTGTATAGGCAAAGGGGTCTACTTTCACAAATGGTACCTGAGTGTGGAGCCCTTAAATGCTGAATGCCTTTCTGTTTTCATATATAGGACACAGGAATGAGATTGATTCACTCAGTCAATCACAAGATATTTCATAGGGGGTTAGTTTCTTTCATCTACTGACATGGCTGCTATAATCCTTTCAAGTTGTTAAGAATTTATTACAAATTCTTGTGGGGTTGTAGAAAAATTCTTTAACTCCTTCTTTACACTTTGAGATTATATTCTTGACCCACCAAGACCATATCAAATGAGGCAGGTATGGGATCTCCCTCCCCTTTACTGATTACATTCTAGGCCTTTTATGACTACTAAATTGAGACTGGAGATGGGAAACAGTCTCTCCTTACATCATGATCCTAGCATGGGAAAAAATTTTCAGTATGTTATTTGGGGGAGAGCCAGTCTTGAATAAATGGTTCTTGAGGCACTCTGAGTCAGTGATATTCTCTTGGTTCCTTGACCTGGGAAACTGAGAGGAAAAACATGGATGAGGCAAATAAAAATTTGAATCTGAAGATCTTTTTCTTGTGTATGTGCAATAGAAAGAATGCTGGATTTGGGGTCAAAGGACTTGAGTTTGAATCCTGACTCTGACCCTGACTTCCTGTGTGACGTTGGGTTAGATCCTTAATCTCTCTGGGCCTCAGTTTCCTCATCTATAACGTGACAGAGTTGGACTAAGATCTCTGACATGATCCTATAATCTTGTGAGCCTAGCAGTGATACTATATCTATACTTTTCACTGATGTCTTTGCCTCCTTTCTCTCCCTTTCTCCAATATGTGAAAACTATTTCTGCGTGGTCTTAGAAAAAGCACAGGCTTGCTCTTACCTGCCACCAGGTGACACCTGATATTGATTTAGCTTATGAAAGTGATTCACAGGTTTTCAGGAGTCTAGAGAAGATCAAATGTTATGAACTTCATGATCATGTTCTCCTCTTCTACCTCCAACCAATACCTGAGAAGGTAATTGGGAAATAATATACTACAGGATCATTTTTTTTCCTTAGATGTTATCGCAAGAAGAACAAAATATAAAAGAATCATTTTCACAGGGAGAGAAGAGAATTTGGTGTAGTTCATTTTTATTGAGGACAATTTTCTCTTTAGTTCAACATCCTCTGAACTATTATAGAACAACAATTTCAACACAACCAACAAATCAAAAGGGAAAAAAAAGCCATAGAAAAGGATGACATCTCTTGCAGACATCTTACTGATTGTGCATAGGGCTGGCAGCTACCAGCTGTGGAGAGGATGGTTTCTGAGAGGGAGAGGTCTATGGCTTCTCTCCAAAGAGACTGAGAAGGCCTTAGTGTATGAGTCCACCGTTAATAAGTATAGGGAAATCAGCTGTGATGAATGAAAAGCTTGGTCTAAAGTTCTTAACATGAGGTTTGTGAACTTGTTTTCTTAATATTTTAATAACCATATTTCAAAAGAATTTCTTCCCTTTGAAATCCTATATATTTTATTGCATGCATTTAAAAGCATTAGTCTGAGAGGGGGTGGGTCATAAATTTCACCAGATTTCCAAAGGGGTCAATGATACAAAAATGGCTAAGAATCCCTGACCTACTTAATACGATTGTGATGGAATACTGTTGTGCTATAAGAAATGATAAGCAGGATGCTTTCAGAAAAACCTGGAAAGGCTTACATGAACTGATGCAAAACAAGGTGTACAGAACCAGGAGAAGAGTATAAATGTAAGAGAAATATGGTATGATGATCAGCTGTGAATAACTTCGCTTTTCTCCGGATTACCATGATCTAAGACAGTTCTGAAGGACTTATGATGAAAAATGCTGTCCATCTCCAGAGAAAGAACCGGTGGAGTCTGATTGCAGATTGAAATTTTTTTTAACTTTCTTTAATTTTCTTGGGTTTTTTATTTAGGGTGGGGAAGTTCTGTATTTTCTTTCACAACATGACGAATATGGAAATATGTTTTACATGACTCCACATGTATAACCTATAAAAAATTGCTTGTCTTCTCAATGATGGGGGAGGGAGAGAATTTGGAATTCAAAATTTTAAAAAATGAATGTGAAAAATTGTTTCTACATGTAATTGGGAAAAATAGAAGAAAAAAATTCTTAACCCAGAGAAGAATAGGATATAGGAATATATATGATATTAATCTCAAGTCTTATATGTCAGAAAAAATATGCAGAGCAAAATGAATTAATTTGACTCAAGAATTGTGGGCCTGGTTTGCAGTTTACTTATACTGTTAAATAGCTTTGGTAACTAAGTTTATTTGCGTTCTAGGACCTCCATTTCTTTATCTATAAGACAAAATTGGCCTACTGCTGTTCATTTGTTTCAGTCACATCAGACTCTGCAACCCTGTTTGAGGTTTTCTTGCAGAGGTACTAGAATGCTTGTCTTCTCCTTCTCCAGCTCATTTTACAAATGAGAAAACCGAGGTAAACAGGGCTAAGTGACTTGCCCACAGTCATATAGCTAGTAAGCATATGAGATTGGATTTGAACCCAGGTCCTTTCTGATCCCATGCCTAGTGCCCTCTACACTGCAACGGGACTAGGTAACTTCTGAGGCCCAATCCAACACTAATACTCAATGATTGCCTTTATATTTTTCATCTCACAGGTCAGTCCCTAATTTTGCTTTCCTGACATCGTGAAAAGCTACCTCAAATATTACTCTATGACATATTCTTCACTGAGTCTTATTAACTTTCTTTGTTTCATATTCTTCTTTCACTTGCTCTGTTACTTGTGGGTGCTCTGCCCAAAGGAATATAAATTTTGATCTCTGAAACCTAGCAAGATATCTTGGAGTTTACCAGATAGATTTCTTTTTTAAATCCAAATCACTCTTGGTCTCCTTGATTTGCCAACAATAGGTCCCAGCCCAAGCCTCACTTGGTCATTGTTTGGGTTTCTATGGCTCACAGTGAGTGTACATAGTAACTGTTTCTATTTTGGCCTGAAACCCTGAGGATCTTCCCTCCCAGATTTAATTAAATAATTAATTAATTTGTTTGTTTGTTTGTTTTTGACTTGGTAAAAAAAGACCCTTCTTTGCTTCATTCCTTGCCTAGCCTTAATCACTGAATGGGCATTGCCTCAGACAAACTGAGACCTGGGGAAAACCTTAGCTTAAAAAGACCAAAACCTCCCACTGCATCCCTGGCCCCCTCCAGTCATCCTGATCTCTATCTTGCCACTGGACCCAGATAGCTCTGGAGGAGAGAATGAGCTTGGAGACTTTGCACAGCCAGCCCTCACTTAAATCCAATACCTAAATACTGCCTTCTTATGTCATGGCTCTCTTCAAGAATGAAGGACAAACAACAGCATGAGAATCTATAGCAAGTGGTAACAGCTCTAATTCCTGATTGATCCACTTCTGTCTGGCCCCACCTACTCCTTTCAGGACCCTCCCACCTTGCTGGGGGAAAAACCATTTCACCTATAGAATCACAGACATTTGAGGATTGGAAGAGACTTCAGGAGTCAATCCATTCAAACTCATGAAATAGGAGACCATCTACAGAACATTCTACATGTGGCCTTCCAGCTTTCATATGAAGGTATCCGGAGGGAATCAAGATGGGAAGACATACTATCTCCTCAGGCGGTCTACCCGACTTTTGGACAGTTCCAATTGTGAAGAAAGTTTCCCTTTCATCAAGCTCAAATTTCCTCTTTCCCTCTCCACCTGTCTCTCCTAGTACTGCCTTCTGGGAGTGAACAGAACAAATGTAATCTTTCTTCCCTGTAACAGCCCTTCAAGTGCTTGAACACAGCTGTCATGTCCCTCCTAAGTCTTCACTTCCCCAGGCAAAAAATGCTTAGTTCTTATAACCAATCCTCCCATGGCATAAACTTGAACAATCCTAGTTGTCTTCTTCAGATTATCAATGTCCTTTTTAAAATGTGGTGCCTGGAACTAAACAAGATATTCCACATATGGTCATATCAGCCTAGAGTACACAGTAAGGCTATCGCTTTTTTGTTCCTGGAAGCTATGTCTCCCTTATTGCAGCTTAATGCTGCAACATTTTTCTAGGTTGCCATATCATACTCTTGACTCCTAATGAGCTTGCAATGGCCTAAAGCCTCCAGACCAGTTTTCCAGACAATGCTTCTGCAATCTTCTACTTGGAATGCTCACTTTTGAACCCATTTGCCATTTAATCTTATTGGTATTGACCCAATGTTTTAGCCTAAGAAGATCTTGTTGAATCCTTATTCTGTCATCAATTGTGTTAGCTATCCCTCTCCAGTTTTGTGTCATCTGCAAATCTGATTCATGTGTCATCTATACCTTTATGCAAATCACTGATGAAAATACTAAATAGCGCAGGACTAGACACAGATCCCTAATATACCACTGCAGAGCTCCTGCCAAGGTGGCATCAAACAGGAAATGACAACTCCTTCGGTCTGGCCATTCATCTAGCTCCCAGTCCAACTTATTGTACTGTCATTTACCCCATACCTCTCTGTATTTTTTCCAGAATAGCATGAGAGACTTTATCAAGTAATTCACTATAATCTAGGAAACTATATTAATAGCATTCCCCTGATAAACCAGTTGAATAACTTAATCCAAAAAGGAAATAATGTCTATTTGGTATGACCTATACTTGATATGGCCATATTGGCTTTTTTGTAATCACCCTTTGCTTTTCTAGGTAGCTGCTCTTATTAAGAAAACATACACATTTAAGGAAATCTAGGAACCAAAGAGGGAAGCATGATGGAGGTTGCTACCTCTGTAATAATATATTTTAGAACTTTTCTAGGAATCAAAGTCAAACTCATGGCCTACAATGTTTAGATTCTGTTTACTTCCATTTTTGGAAAACTAGGCTCTCCAAACTCTCCAATCCTGTGGTACTTCCCTCATTTTCCACAATCTTTCAAATGTCACTGACAATGATTCAGCAATTACATCCATCAATTCTTTCAGGACCTGAGAATATGAAGTGATCAAGGGCAACTATGCATTCTATTATGATTGGCTTATTTTTTAAAGGGTTAACCCCCCATTAGGCATATTTGTTCTTTTCTTTATAATCCAGAGGCCGTTCTCCATGGCAGATAAAAAAGAAGCAGAATGAGAAATGACCATGTGTGCCTTTTGCCTGTTGTCAGATGTCATTGTCTTGTCCACCCTGAACAACAGTCCTCTACTTTTGCTGACCCTGCCCTTTCCCCCAGTATACCTAATACAGATGACTTCAAAAGTCCTTTTTGCCATTTTTAGCTTTTCTCTCAGGCTAAGTTCATTTTGAACTTTAGTACCCTTCACACCATTCTTACAGATGGTGCCATGCTTTTGTCTTCATCCTTGGTGTCAGTCCTTTCCTCCTTCTCCTGTATGCCTTTTAAAAATTCAAGAACATTGAAAGACTATGTGTAACTGACTTTCTTTGACTTTTTTATCTCAAACTCATCACCAAGTGGTCATTTTCCTTTAGGGGCTCCATCATCATTTCCACCTCAACAAATAGTTCCTCTACTTTTAAAGAATGAAATTATCATGCAGGCAATTCAAGAAATTATTAGCTGCTCTGCTTCTGACAGCTGGAGAGCTTCAGAAGATGTTTGGATAATTGAAGGAGAGCAGCTTTATTCCATGAAACCTCTGTGCTCATCTTGGGGTAGCCAGGTGGCTCAGTAGATACAGCACTGGTGCTGGAGTCCTGAAAACTCATCTCCCTGAGTTCAAATCTAGCCTCAGACACTTAGTAGCTGTATGACCCTGGTCAAGTCACTTAATCCTCTTTGCCTTAGTTTCTTCATCTGTAAAATGGTCTGGAGAAGGAAACGGCAAAACACTCCTAGTATCTTTGCTGAGCAAACCTCAAATTGGGTCATGAAAAGTCAAATATAATTAAAATGGCTGAACAACATTAAGAATAGAACTGATCTCTATTTAAGTTTGACACCATTTTTTCAAGAAGAAACCTTTCCCAACCCCTGCTTAATGGTATGGTGCCTTCCTTCTATGGATTATCTCTAATTTGTTCTGTCTGTATTTTATTTGTACATAATTGTTTGCACGTATCTTCCTTTCCACTGTATTCACGATGTGAGTTCCCCAAGAACAGGGACTATCTTCTGTCTTCCTTTGTGTCCCCAGTGTTTCCCTAAAGCCTGAAATGTAGTAGATGCTTGATAATTGTTTATTCACTGACTGGCTCGTTGGAGAAGTCACAGCTGCCACTGGTAACCTTTAGGTACTTGCTGTATTCAATTAATTATTTACTATCTTGTTCTACAAGAAAGTAAGGTGGAAGGGGGTAATAGGCAGGGGATGAGGGAATGGGGAGGATAGAAAGGAGGGTAGACTGGGGGAAGGGGTAATCAGTATGCTTACCATCTTGGCGTGGGGCATAGGGGAGAGATGGGGAGAAAATTTGGAACTCAAAATCTTGTGGAAATGAATGTTGAGAACCAAAAATAAATTAAAAAATAAAAAATAAGTGAAAGAATGTCACTTCTTTACTAATTTTTTGAAATTCAGTCATATTTTCTTTAAAATGTCATTTATATTAACATGTAATAGATTTTCATTTCTAATTTAAAATAAGTTAATAAATATTTTAAAAAAATTATTTAGAGAATTAAAGATAGTATTTTATATTAATTAATCTAGCCCTTGCTAGTCATGTCTGACTCTCTGTGATTCCATTTGGGGTTTTCTTGGCAAAGATACTGTTATGGTTTGCCATTTCCTTCTCCAGCTCATTTTATAATTGAGGAAACTTAGTCAAACAGGGTAAAATGACTTGTCCAGGGTCACACAGCTAGTACGTATCTTAGGCCAGATTTGAACTCAGGAAGATGAGTTTTCTGGATTCCAGGCCCAGTACTCTATCCAGTTTGCCACCTAGTTGCCCCTAATCTAGTCTTACTTCTACAACAAAAGAACAACCTAGAGTTTTGGACTTATCCAGAATCTTGGAAAATATGTCTAGTAGGGGACATACTCTGACCCTCATGGGATTAAGTGCTCCTTTCATTCTTCATACAACCCATAGGAAGAGGAGCCCAGGCTGTATTATTATAATGTATGACCCCGAGTTCCTTACTGGATCAGGGCTTGGAGATGGGTTAGCCAGATAAAAGATACGACCATCAACTTGAGGGAATAATTCCAATGCTAGAGTTGAAGTATATTCAGCATGGAGTTGGGTAGGATGGGGGAGGGTCAGAATAGCAAGACCATAGCTGTCTTAGGTAATCATTAGACAGAGTGGAAACTGCTGTAAAGAGAGGACTTAGCCTGAACTGAAGAGGTTAGGCTGAATTAGCAAGGAGTAATAATCACAAAGTATAGCAGAATGTGTTACATTTTCACTGCATTTTCTGCTTGTTTGTGGGACAAATTAAGGAAAACTGTAGAACTTGGATTTCCCATGGTCCTATTTTCTTTAGGAGAGTCTTATGTTGCAGTCCTAAACACCATTCTGAGCAGATATCCTGCTGGTAGACATAAAGGACTGACTCCCCTTCCCCAGCCATGGGCACAAGGTTTATTTAGCTCTCCTGTAGTGATATTCTATACATTTATAACCAACAAGCTTTCTTTCTGTCTAGAGGATCAGTCCCCAACTCCATGAACCCATCTTGGCCATTCACATAGCTTGAATGACATGGGAGACACCAATTCCATTCCTTTTCATGACTCAGAGGATCACCAGGGCTTACCAACTCTTATGGCAATCAATTAGTCAATCAATAAAAATTGAAGTTCCTACTATTTTCCAGACACTGTCCTAAGTGCTGCTTTCTATGAACCTTCAGGCTTTATCATCTATTCTGCCTCAATACACTGTAGACCCTTAGCTGTCAAATAATTTACAAGATGTGGCCTAAAGACCCCAGAGCCTTGTCATCTGCACCATCATTGAATGCTTGCGACTTCTGGATCTTTCCATCTACCCTAAAGCTGAAATTTCCTTTCTGATATCACCTCCAATTAGAGTATGAATTCCTCTAATTCAGAAAAAAATCTTGCCTTTTCTATTTGTATTCCAAGCACTTAGATTCAATGCTTGGCATATAATAAGCAGTTAATGTATGCTTTTTCATTCATTCATTCATTCGTTTGTTCTTTTGTTCGTTCATTCATTCATGAAAACTAGTTTATCATGTCAATAGGAGGCCTAATAACATGAGAAGAAAATGGAGACTCAAGTAAAAAGAGGGTCCTCATCTCTCTGATCATCTCCCATCCCCAACAGGTCTGCTCAAACATTTGCTTGGGAATCTATGTGCTTGGACTGCACCTCATCTCTGCTTCTGCCACTGCAATTCCACACTTGATTGTTGCAGTCCCCATACTCCTGACTTTGCTCAGGGATGTTTCACCATTTGCTTAGCTCTTCTGTGAGAATCTTATCACTGTTGCTGATTGTTGGGCCTAAATTAGCACAGGTGGCTGACAATCAATTCATACTCTGGTGCATCTCAGTTTCAGGGAATACACTGAGTGCACAATCACCTGCAAGCAAAACGTCGTGCACCAACTTCCCCTCCACTTTGATCTTGGCCTATAGCTCATTTTGGCCTGACAACCAATAGCAAAAAAAACAGAGGTTCTCCACGAGCCAGCACCATACCATCCACACCTTGGTCATAGTAAATGGAGAAATTTTGAATGCTGTGGGTGAGTTTACTTACCTTGGCAGTATATTCTCCAGGGCTGTCCACATAGATGATGAGGTTGATACATGTATTACGAGAGCTAACTCAGCATTCGGGAAACTCCAACGAAAGGTGGGAGAGGTGTCAGGATGCATGTCAAACTGAAGCTTTACAGAGCCACCATATTGACAATACCGGTGTATGCCTGGGAAACCTGGACACTCTATTAGTGTCATGCCAGAAAATGCAACTGCTTCCACTTGAATTGTCTCAGGAAGATCCTAAAGATCACCTGGCAAGATAAGGTGTTGGACACTGAAGTCCTCTGCAGAACTGGACTACCAAGCATTCAGGTCAAATTGCAGACAATAGGGGCAGGTAGGTGGCTGTGATAGTAATGGCATTTAAAGATTCCCCTGTATTGGCTTGGTTTTCAAACTGATTGTGTTAAAACCCAGAGCTTGTTAATCCCACCTGTGGGATGGACTTGTTGATGTGAAAAGAAAGTCCTGAACTGGGAGGAGCTGGTGACTTAGATTTGGAGAGACAAGAGAGAGGCAGAAGAATTTTTTGGAAGCAGCACCTCGTGGAGGCTGAGAGAGAGACTGAGAGAATTGCTGTTTTGACACTTTGAATCGCCCTGGACTTTTGAGACCTGCCCCCCGGAGCTGCCAAGGACTGAGGGAGGAGACATGGCTGTTTTGCTGGTACTTTGTCTGTCTGTTTTGATGTTCTTTTGCCAGATTTGTCCACTGATGAAAGACAGTCCTGTTGAAGAGGTCTTGGAACCTGGCTGTTGGCTAAGAGCTCCTGAGACTGTCCTGCAGACAGAGAGTGAATACTGTCCACTGGTGAAGGACAGTGCTGTTGTTGCAGGG
>NW_027187247.1:338435-428171 GCF_028583685.1 Petaurus breviceps papuanus
ACTGTCCACTGGTGAAGGACAGTGCTGTTGTTGCAGGGGTCTGGGAAGCTTTCTGTTGGTTCAGAAGCCCTGAAGAAGGATTTTCTTGTTGTATGTTTACAGAAATCCTGGGAGAGGGTTTTGCTAATGTGTTCAGGGGTTCAAGGACTGTTCTACAGACAGAGGATGAATTAATGAAGAGACTGGCAATGTATCTTGTGGCCTTGCTAAGCCTTGTCTCCCCAGGAACTAAGATTGCTGAGAACTTGCCTCTTATCAAGATGAAGAAAAGACCTCCATTTGGCTATTAAGTGCTGTGCTTAAACTTGATATAACTCTGGGGTAGATTCAATTGTGATCCAGGGGTGGGGAACTTTTGACCTTTTTGTGCTCTGTGATTGAACAAATGAATGTACTTTACTTATGTTTGGAAACTAATCTCCTTTTGAGAAGAGGGGCTTTGTGGTGGACTAAATGAAGGTATAGCCTAGGGGTGGAGAAGTATTTAGAACAGGGACTTTGTAATGGATTGAATGATTGGAAGGTCTTGGGGTGGGGTAGTACTTGGAGATTATTTAATCACACTTAGTAAATGCTGTATTTTGAATGATGTCATGTTTTGATCTTCTCTGTTCTGGGTTTGTCACTGAATAAAATGGAGAGCACCTATGCTGGTATTCTGAACCTTGGGAAGTTGCCTTTGCTTGGCATTATATTACAGTGGCACAGTGAATAGAGCACTGGCCCTGGAGTCAGGAGAACCTGATGTCAAATCTGACCTCAGACACTTGAAACTTATTAGCTGTGTGACCTTGTGCAAGTCGCTTAACACTGATTACCTCACCTCCCCCCTCCAAAAAAAATTGCAGACAATGCCACTCTGATGGACTGGCCATGCAATTTGAATATCACATGCATTTAACCAAAAAACTATTTTACAGAGAACTCACACAAGAAGCAGCAGCATCAGAACACTCTTAAGGTATCTCTGAAGAATTTTAGTTTGAACATGAGACATGGGAAATGCTGGCATAGGATCATCCAGCATGGCATGCCCATATAAAAGGAGGTGATGTACTCTATGAGCAACATAGTCACAGAAGCATAAAGGAAAAGTAAGCTGCATAAATCCAGAGCTACCTCCATTCTCAATGTTCTGATGGACCACTTGTGCTGGTCTGTGGTAGCACCTTCTGAACTCATATTGGTCTGATCAGTCACAGCTGAAAACGCCATCCCTGACTCTGACACTGTGATGTCATTGGTCTTCTTCAGTAATGAGGGACAGACAGTAACAAACAACAACACCTCTGTTGCTGCCATGGTTTCCCTTGATACCGTTCAGAAGCCTCGTGTCTATATGTCATGAGTCCCTTTTTAAAGAAGGAAACACTAGACGTGACAAGTATCAAATGCAAAAATGAAACGCTTTTTTGACCAATAAGAATTACTGTTTACCTAGTGGAGTGAGAGTCATTTCCAAATCAGTTTCATCCATAGTCAAACTGTCAGCTGGTTAGAACAAATGCAAAATCGGTAACAAACCAGAAGAAAGCATAGCAATGGGAATAAGAAAACAGTCTATGTTATTACACTAACCTCAATTTAATCAGTTAAAATAATTTATACATGATGAAAATTAAGAATGGATTAATGTGGGGTGGCCAGGTGGCTCAGCGAGTAAGAGCACCGGCTCCAGTGTCGGGATGACGTGGGAATCAAATCTGGGCTCAGATACTTAGCACCACACCCAGAAATAACTGGCCGTGTAACCTTGAGCAAGTTACTTAGCCCCGATTGCTTACAAAAAAAAAAAAAAAAGAATGGATTAATGAAAAAAAGAAAGTGATTATCATCATTTCCTATATGAGATTAACCAATGTTAATCACTTTAAAAAAAATTATGTTCAACTCTTTGTTACCCCATTTGGCATTTTCTTGGGAAAGATATTGGAGTGGTTTCCCATGTTCTTCTCCAGCTCATTTTACAGATGAGAAACTGAGCTAAATGAGGCCAAGTGACTTGTCCAGGGTCACACAGCTAGTAAGTGTCTGAGTCCAGATTTGAATACAAGATGAGTCTTCCCAACTCCAGGCCTGGCACTCTATCCACTGTATCAACTTGCTGCCCCTTAACCAGTGTTAAGCTATCATCAAATGAGAAATCCATTGTAGCTCACAGAACAAATATTAGTCAGTAAAATACCAAGCAGAAAGACATGGCAGCCAAGGTCAATTCCAGTTAGAATATAAATTCATGTGCAAAATATTATGGATGAGGAAAATGGGATATTGTAGGCAGCATTCCCTCACAAATCAATAAAGAGAAGTAAGGGAGGAAATGGATTTTCAGAAAGTTTGATATGAGATCCAAAAAAGTCAATTCATCTCAAGAACTTTTCTAGATTAACATGGAAGGATAATAAATATTCGAAATATAGTGCCATCATCTTTGACAGCAAACACACCACAGTTGGATTCTAATATCTCATTCCCCATCATGGCTATATGAGAAGTGAAAAAGGAACTTCAGTAAATGAAATTCAGAAGAATATATCAATGAGACCAATAGTATCAATGGGTCAATTTTCCATGTAATAGGAAAGAAATGAAAAATATCATGTGACTAGAAATATCACAGTATTATCCCCCAAAAGGCAATTTAGAAGGAATCAGGAACCTCCAAACTATACACCTACTTTCTCACCTCTATAAAATCTTTGAGAATATTCTATTTATGCACTGAGTGAATAAGAAGAGGCAGAATTCAACAGGGAATGTTATGGATGACCAAATCTGCACTCACTGAATTCACTTTAAGGTATAGAGAATACAAGATCTTATAGGGCTCATTTATTTGATTATTAAAATAATAATAGCAACAAAACCATTTGTATCAGTAGAGAAAAACACAGCCTTAAGTTAAGCTTCCCTACAACAGAGTGTGGCACAGACATAGGCTTAGAATTAGAGGCAGATGGGTAATGTGAGGGAAAACATGCTGAGTCAGAGTCAGGAAGCCCAAATAGGAACTCAGATACCTCTGAGCTGTATGACCCTGGGCAAGTCACTTAATCGCTATTCTGCCTCAGATTCCATTACTATGAAATGGGGTTAATAACAGCATATAATGAGGATCAAATAAGCTACCTATAAAGTGCTTAGCATGGTGCCTGGCTGTAATGGTAACGGAATTTGAAGATCTTCCTTGCCCCTTGTATTGGCAAGCAAACAAGTACTTAGCACTTAGATTCAAGTTCATAATTGTGTCAAGTATTAAGACCCAGAACTTGTGAATCCCACAGTGGGATGAACTTGCTGATGTAATAGGAAAGGGTGGGGCAGGGAGGAGCTAATACCATATATAAAGAGAGGCCCAGGCTGGAAAGGGAAGAGATTTGGAGAACAGAACTTGTAGTAGCAGAAATTGTTCTTAGAGCCAGCCAGAACTTCTGCTTAAAACTTCTGAGAGCCAGCCCCATGAGTGAGGAGAGGAGGATCCTTGCTTGAGGGAACCTGTTTTGTTGTGAAGGCTTGGGAATGTGGGTGTTCACTGCATTAACTTTGTGCACCAACTTCATGGTTACTGTAATGACTGCGACCTTCTGGTTTAGGGACTTGGTTTTCTGGTATTTTAATGAAAGTTTTGGTTATGTCCTCCATGTGGAGAGCCTGTTACATTTTGTGATTCACAACTACACCAGTATATTCATAAACACTTTGGGTGCTGCAAATAGCACATTGGTGTGATACTGGCACACAGTAGGCACTTAAAAAATGCTTGATGCCTCCCCTCTCTAGTATATGCTGTGTGTGGCAAGTGGAATAGCATGAGCCTTGAGCCAGATTGAGAGCTACCAGTGCACCCTTTTACTCTTTCAGCACAGTGGAGAAACGAGGGAAAGGCCTCAATGTATGTAGCTGAGCCTCTCACCTTGCAGTCACTCAACTTCATTCTTCAATGCTCTGTCACTACAATCAGGTGGGGCTCCTCTTAGCCTAGCATAACAGTTCTCAAACTTTTCTAGTGTCAGTGACCCTTTTCACAGGCAGCTAGGTGGCACAGTAGAGTGACAGCCGTGGAGTCAGGAGGACCTGAGTTCAAGTCTACTCTCAGATGTTTACTAGCTGTGTGACCCTGGGCAAGTAATTTAATCCTGTTTGTCTCAGTTTCTTCATCTATAAAGTGATCTGGAGAAGGAAATGGCAAACCACTCATATCTTTGCCAAGAAAACTGCAGATAGGGTCACAGACAGCTGGACATGACTGAAATGACTCAATAATAACACCTCCCTTCATACTCTTAAAAAACTATTGAGGACTAAAAAGAGGGTGATTTTTTGGTATAGGTTATATCTATGGATATTTACCATACTCAAAAAGAAAATTGATTAAAAATTTAAAATATTTATTAATTAATTAACTTAAAGTAAGAGTGATAAACCCATTAAATGTTATAACATCTGGATTAAAATAACTTTTCCAAAACAAAAAAGTGAAAAACAGCATTGTTTTATTTTTTAACACAAAGTTCCTTGTGTGAAATTCTTTTACACAAAATGTCTGGCTTAATGGAAGACAGCTAAATTTTCATATCTGCTTCTACATTCCATATGTTGTTTTATTGAATTATATGAAGAAAATCCGGTCTCACATATGTAATTGGAAAAGAGAGGAGTTTTTTAATAGGCAAATAACATCTTAGTATTATTGCAAGGATAGTTTTGACCCATGAACTCCATAGAGTCTCAAAAACTCGCAGAGATCCTGGGACCTACTGGAATTTCCCTGAAGTTATGGTCTCCCTTGGCCTCATCTACTACAATAGTGTACAGCGTTGGAGGGATGACTTTACCAAAGGAAGCTCATTCTCTGCCTCCTAGCCTTGAGGGAACTCATTTCCCTGACATGTGCCTCAATTTCCATAGACAAGCTTATCAGTGACTCTATGCTGCTGTTCAGGCTTCCCTACCCAGACCTGCCTTCTCTGAGAATCACCTAGGATTTTGATCTATTTTTATTTCTCCCATCTCCTATAAACCTCCTTTCACCTAAAATAGGGATTCTTAGCCTTTTTGTCTGTGATAGACCCCTTTACAATCAAGTGAAGCCTACAAATCCCCTCTCAGAATCATTTTTTAAAAATACATATTTAAGTATATTAAATAAAATACACAAGATTGAAAGTAAATACTGAAATAGTTATCAAAATATGTTTTTTTTAACTTTCCAGATCTCATATTAAGAACTCCTGTTAAAGGAAAGTATCTGAACAACTAATATTCAGACTAAAGGGTGAATGGTTGATTTAATACATTATACTCCCTAGAGGTCTTTGCAATTTAACAAGAGACAAAGTAAGTCATTTCTAATGGTATAAATATTAGGTTAGTAGAAGAGAAATATTTTGTTATTGAATCATGGAGAAGGAATAGCTTCTCAGAATTTCTTAAATCACGTAAAACAGAGATTTCCCCCAATCTTCTACCATTATCTTTACATAAGAACAATACTGTTCTTAAGATTTTTTGGAATTGTGACACCATGTCAGCTTAGGGAAAAAAAGTGACATACAGTCTTTCCATGAAGATACATGATGACATATTTAAGAGGAAAATATATCCTAATGAAGTTTGTTTTGTGATATGTCTTAGGATTGTATAATGGCCTTTGAAATAATTGGCAACCTCCCTCAGGTGTCACCAAACCAGGGTTGAAATGTAGACATGAGGTAGAAAGCCTACAATGGAGGAAGGGAATGTTGTCAGAAAGTTTTTGCTTTTTTCCCCAGAAGTGACAGGAGATTTTGACAGCTCTGGTTTGTCAGCAAGCAGTCACATGAGGACAAGGAGATCATAGAGGAGAAATGCCAATGAAAATAATTCCATCCATGGCTGTGAAATGATCATGACATTACTTTATAGTGATGCAGAGTTTAAGACAGGCTGAAAAGGAGAACTCTCTCAATCTGAAAAATAAATCTTACCTGATGGCATCCTTTACATTTACCCATTGTCACAGTGAGGATGAATTAGATAGACATCCTGTCGTCTAAAGAAAGACAGGGCCAGGGCTGGGTGCCATATCTTCCATTTTTGTTCCACTTCTTATTAGCTCAGTCTTCTTTAGGCTCTAGATCTGTGGTTCTTTCTGGCCTGTGTCACTGGGGAAAAAGAGTTGGTCAACAAGAGAAGATAGGCCCTTTTTACTTGAGGGAATGCTTCTTGGAAAAAGAAGTTCCATTTGACTATTTTTGTGCAAAAAAACTCCCAAACAAACAAAAAACAAAACAAAAACTTAAGTTCCACTGAAGTTCAACATTATTGAGCCAAAGAAATCGGGACAAAACCAATTAGAAAACTGAATAAATGGTAAAAATGCCCTGGATAGACAGGCTTCTTTTTGTCTAGGACCAGTCCTTAGTGAGTGAACAGTAAATCATTCTGAACTATAGACTAGTCACAAAAGACCATTTCCACTGTCCATTCCACCTGGACTTAGTCTCCAACAGAAGCACCACAGGACCTCTTGTAGAAAGGCATATATTTTTTAACATCAACCTTAAAGATTATAGCCATACCATATCTACAGTGGGAGAGTTAGTTTTGCTTAACTATGCATGTTTACTACAAGAGTTTTTGTTTGTTTCTTTCTTTCTAGTGGGCGGGATGTAAAGGTGAAAGACAGAGAAAGTAAGTTTCTGTTCTTTGAAAAAAAAATTAAATTAAAAATATTTAGAGCACAAACATTCTACCGTGTTTCCCCGATAATAAGACCTATCCCGAAATAAGCCCTCCCCTTACTGTGTAAGATTCCTCTAAAATAAGCCCTCCCCCGAAAATAAGCCCTATTGAGATTGCTACTGTAGTGAAGGTGATCCCCTGTGCTACACGCTACATTACGGTACCCTCTGTATGCACCACCCCCCCCCCCAGGTGAAACGCACGCCGCACTCCGAGCTGCATCCAATCAGAGCTGCAGCAGTGAGCGCGTCATCCTGTTCTTCCCCAGTGATTTGCTTGCTGGCGCCATTGAGAGCAGTGCCACGGAGGAGAGTTGAGGCAGGACAACATAAGCCCTCCCCTGAAAATAAGCCCTCTGGTGTTTTTCTTTCCAAAAAAAATAATAAGACAGTGTCTTATTATCAGGGAAACATGGTAGTTTTCCTTATGGTCCTGTTATCCAGGATTAATTAAGGTCACTTTCATGTCTTTAAAAAGTGCCTTTCCTAAAACCAGTGTATTCATTTCGTCAGCCTTAATGATATTAAAACTTATCCCTATGTCATAGTTATTAATTTACAACAGGAGCTCGGGTATTTTTTGGTATCACAGAGAGCTTTGGTAGTCTGGCGAAACTGGCAGACCCCTTCTCAGAATCATACTTTTAAATGCAGAAGATAAAACACATAGGATTACAAAGGAACTTAATTATATTTAAATAGTTATCCAAATATTTTACAAAACAAGTTCAAATACCCTATGTTAGGATCTCTTGGTAAAAATCTTTTGTACTGTCCTCATTGTAGCTTTCAGTTTTTTTGTTGTAGTTTCTTGTATTTGCCTTACTGTTAGAGTCCTGAATTATCTATTCCCATAGGAGTTTGAAAAGCATACTCTGAGGAGGAAGTAGTTTTCTGTGGATTACAAAATAATGATGAGAAACCACAGGTGCCAACTGGAGAGAGGCAATCTATTACTAGTCACAGAAAGAAAAGATTTGAGATCCGGCAACTACATGCCAAGAGATACAAAAGCGACCATATGATCTGTACGAACAGGAGGAAAGGGGCCCTTGCTCAAGTGTATATGTGAGATAGCACAGAGACTTTCCCTGAACTTGTCAGATCTAACAACCAATGGCCTCTTCTGGGCGCTCATCCGGGAACAAGTAGCATGAACGTCTGAGACAATCAATACCATAAGATTTGCATTGCCCTTATTTCTGAGTATTCCTCCTGTCAGTTACCAGGCATCTCAACTACTGTATTTTTGTTTCAATGTCACATTCACTATACTCCATGAGTTTTGGCTTAGCATTTTTTGGCATCATAGGACTTAGAGCTAAATGATCATCTAGAACAATCCCTTTTGTTGACAGAAGTTCCAAAAGAAACCTAGAACAAATACCTAGAATATCACAAAGCCCTTTAGGAAATTTATAACTGCAAGGATACAAGTGCTGCTTGTTATCAGTGCTGCAAAATTGAAGGTAGAGACATTAGGAGTAAAAACAATATATGGAATATAAAGAGCTTTTTAAGAAGATGGCATTTGACATCCTGAAAGAGGAGATGGAAAAACCATTGCAGAATAAGATGTACATTTTTGGACAATGACTAATATGAAGATTTGTTTTGCTTGATAATATTTCTTTGTTACAAAGGTTTTCTTTTTCTTTTTTGGTAAGGGAAGGGGAAGATGGGAGAAAGAAAAAAATACTGGATAATTTTCTAAAATTAAAATTTAAGAAAAAAAACTAGTATTAGAAAGTGGGGAAGGGCAGCCAGGTGGCACAATGGATAGAGCACTAGGTCTGGAATCAGGAAGACCTGAGTTCACATCCAGCCTCAGACACTTACTAGCTGTGTGACCCTAACAAGTCACTTAACCCCATTTGCTTCAATTTCCTCATCTGTAAAATGAACTGGAGAAAGAAATGGCATACCACTCCAGTATCTTTGTGAAGAAAATCCCAAATAATGTCATGAAGAGTCTGACATGACTGAACAACAACAAAAATTAGAAAGTGGAATTTAGATTTCTGGGTCATAGTTTAAGAATATAAGAATGCCAAGCTCTAGGTCAGGGGTGGAATCCATCTATGAAGAGGGAAAAAGAATTTACTTCCCTGATACCTTGAGAACCCACTGATCATGACTTTGTACTAATAATGGAGGGAAGGGGGTAAGGAAGAAAGCAGCTATATTCATCTGGGAGGCAAAGGAGGAAGCTTAGTGGATTTGGACCCAAATGACCAAGATTCAGATCCTAGCTCTGGCTCCTCATGCAAGTCATTCAATCTCTCTATTTTCAGTTGTCTCCTCTGTCATATGAAAAGGGTTGGTCCAGATGAGGGGTGGGGAACCTTCAGCCTCAAGGCCACATGTGGCCCTCTAGCTCCTCAAACGTGACCCTCTACTGAATCCAAACTTTAAAGAACAAACCCCCTTAATAAAAGGATTTCTTCTGTAAAACTTGGACTCGGTTAAAAGACCACACCCGAGGACCTAAAAGGCCACATGTGGCCTCTAGACTGCAGGCTCCCCATGCCTGGAGATGATCATTAAGCCATAAAACCTATGATGCTAAGAAATGCCAAGCCCAATATCACAGAGAAGAGCAGATATGACACTGAGAAAAAATATAGCCATTGAGATGTTTAGTAATCGAGAGGAAGCAATATCCAGAAATAAGGACAGTGAACATATTATACTAGTCATTGTCTCAGATGTTTATACAACAAATGCATGGATGATCATCTGGGTAAAAATAAAATGAAACAAAGATTTTAATGTGATTTTAATGACCCTATAAATAACACTGAGATACGATAGTGTGCAAATAATTATGAATGAACTCCAGCACTGAAAGAATATATTTGGTCCAGATTTGTGATTTCATTGATGTAGGGAACTCCCAGAGAGGAAACAACCTTCAGTGTTGCAGCTCTATGACTTGCCTTTGACTTTATAGCCTTGGAGAATCACCAGAGGCACTGAAAAACTCAGTGGCATCCATATCATACATTCAGTTTGTGTCAAAGGCAGGGCTAGAACCCATGGATTCCTGACTCCAAGGAACAGTCTCCATTTATTTTCACTGGCATATTAGTAAGAAGTCAATAAATGCTTGTTGACTGACAATATTATTAACAGGATAAAAGAATCAATGGAGTATTGTTATATATGAAGATGTATATCCTTGTATAGCAATATGTGGAATGGATGGAAGAAAATACATAGATGAGAATCAAGTAAGGAAAAGAGAAGTAATATTGTGATAAGAATATAGAATAGACTTCTAGGTCAGAAGAAAGAAGTAGATGCAGCCCATGCAGCTGGCTTGGAGGAAGAAGAAAGCTGTGATGGATGGTGGAATTCAGCTATCTTTATATCCAATAGAGTTCTTCCTTTTCTATGAGCAGAGGATTTGAGAAATTCTGGCATCACCTTGGTCATAATTCCCTCCTTCAGAAGATGAATAAACCAGAAAGGGGACTGCTATCAGGGGCTTCATTCTAATCAATTGGGAGAAACTAGATGCCAAATGATGGGAACTTTGTAAGAAAGCAGCTATGCCATCTTAGATTTCAGAATCAGTAAAGAGAGAAATGCCAAGTACTGTGTGACCATGTATGCTAAAATTTTCAGGAGGAAATTTCAAAGATAGGTAGAATCAAATGACTGAGATTTTACAAGGGAGATTAATTCAAAAGAGATAAGAGTATTTTGGGAATGAAATGTTAATGATATAAGTACAACATGATTCTTATTTGAAAGAAAAAGGAGGTGTTATCTAAAGACACCGATAGGCTACACAGGGAAGTCATCCAAAATTTTGTATTTTTATAGACAGGTGCAGAGGATGGTAACAAGTTGTGGCAACAGTGAATGATTACAGAATAGATAGATAGATAGATAGATAGATAGATAGATAGATAGATAGATAGATAGATAGATAGATAGATAGATAGATGATAGATAGATAGATGATATATAATATTATCAGAAGGTCTATCACTAAGAATGAGGTGAAGCTATAGACTTCTCTGCTGTTGCAAATAGAAGGGACCCTAGATGCAATGTTACAGTGGAAAGACCACTGACTCTGGCTTCTTTCTCCTTCAAGCCATCTGACTTTGGACAAGTCATTTATCCTCCCTAGGTCTATTTCTTCTTATAGATGAGGGGTTAGATTAGATGACCTTTGACATCTATGATTTTGTATGATCTAGGTAGCTCAGTTTTTGGAGATGCAGAGCTGGAGTCAGGAATACTCATCTCCCTAAGTTCAAATCTGGTCTCAGACACTAGCCGTGTGACTCCAGGATCACAATCCCAGGTAAGTAATTTAACCCTCTTTGCCTCAGTTTCCTCATCTGTCAAATGAGCTGGAGAATAAAATGGCAAACCACTCCCTTATCTTTGCCAAGAAAACCCCAAATGGAATCGTGAAGATTTGGACATGACTGAAATTACTCAACAACAACAGTCTAACTTCCTCATCTCACAGAGGAGGAAACTGAGGACTATAAAAGTAACATATCCAAATTTTCACAGTAAATTATTGGGAAAACTGGGACTAGAACCCAGGTCTTCCAGTTTCAAATGTAGTGGTATTTTTCTACTATAACTTTCAATGAATGCTAAGGAGAATAATCATTTAAAGAATCAATGAGTATTTATTAAATAGTTATTATATGGTAGATACCATACCAGTTGCTGGAGTTACAAATATAAAAATGAATGCCTTGGGGGAGTTTATGTTTAATTAGAAAAACACATACACAAAAGTGTGTGTGTGTGTGTGTGTGTGCATGTGCGTGTGTGTGTGTGTGTGTACAAAATAAATATAATGGGATTTTCAGGAGCAGAGAAAGACAGAAACAGCTGGGCAGGGAGGAGATAGAGAAAGGCCCCATGTAAGAGGTGGTAGAACTGAACTTTGAAGGAAGGTTAGGCAGTTGATAATAAACATTTCTTAAATGCCATGTGATAGGCATTGTGCTAAGGTCAGGAAACATAAAGAAAGCCAAAAGACAATTCTACTCTCAAAGGGCTCACAATACAATGTGGAACACAAAGTGCAAACAACTATGTACAAATAAGCTGTTTATAGGATAAATAGGAAATGATCAGCAAAGGAAAGGCTAGAATGAAGAAGGATTGGGAAAGCTGCCTGTAGAATGGGGAGTTTTAGCTGAGACTTGAAGGAAGTAAAGGAAGTCAGGAGGCAGAAGGGAGGAAAGAGAGTCATTCCAAGACACAGAAGTATCAAGGGAGCACTTTCTAGGCATGGAATATAACCTCTACAAAGGTTTAGAGCGTCAGGAGTTGAAATGTCATGGGTGAGGAATAGCAAGTGGTGAATTTGTCTAGGCCATGAAGGTGAGTAATGTGTGAAAAGCCTGGAAAAACCCATTGAAACCAAGTTATTGGGGATTTAAATGCCAAATAGAGAAGCTTTTATTTCATTCTAGAGACTAGAGAGAGCCACTTGAGTTTATTGATCAGGAGAATGATATGGACAGACCTGTTCTTTAGGAATGTCATTGGCAGGCAGGTGGAAGATGGATAAGAGAAGGGAGGCAGTGAAGGTGAAGGCAGCATTACAAAACAGGGGGCATTTGAAAAAATCCAGACAAGAGCTGGAATGGGAGTGATGGCCATGTTAGTGGCAAGAAAGGATTCCATAAGAGGAATATTGTAGTGAGGGATTCAACAAGACTTATTTATTGACTAAATATGTCAGATAAGGCCCTCACTAGGATCAGGTTTCTAGGGCCAGAAAAATGACAAACTAAATTGCTAAACGGACTTATGAATGTGCTTCCTAAGTCAAGGCTGGTGTAAAATGGGAGTGGTGTGACAAGATTGTCCCTGGCTGTTTTTTTTTTCTTTTTTCTTTTTTTTGCTTTTTGGAGGACAATTGGGGTTAAGTGACTTGCCCAAGGTCACACAGCTAGTTTTTGTGTTAAGTGTCTGAGGCTGGATTTGAACTCAGGTTCTCCTGACTTTAGAACCAGTGCTGTATTCACTGCGCCACCTAGCTGCCACTATCACTGGCTTTCCAAAAGGAGAAGAAGGTAGAATCTGTTAATGGGTCCATGAGTGTGGCTTCTCTTCCTGGCAAAATTCTAGATTGTGTTATTAAAGGGATGCCTTTAGAAGCTCATATATATACACACATATATACACACACACACACACACACACACACACACACACACTTATATTCACTGATTTCATATCTTTTTGTTAGGAACTTTAAACCAGTTAATATAAAGTATGCCATCGCCAAAATGTTAGAAGGCACTAGGCAAAGTCTCTCCTGTTGTCTTTGTGGACAGGATAAAGAAATGGGAGGTTATTAATAATTATATTGGATGAATTTGCAGCAGTTTGAATAGGATGATGATTAATAATTACCAAGGGGAATGTCAGTATCATTGGACTTTATCCTCAGATATTGGATAAATATATATATCATAGTGGAAGATGTCATGAATTGGAAGTTGATAGCTAATACATTGGAAATGAATATTGGGATTAACAATATCTTGAAAATTTTGAGTGATTGGTCAAATCTAATGACATTTTTGGTAGAATTAAGGACAGTGAAGGTTTTGTTTTTGTCTTTATATTTCCAGTGTCTTATATGAAGCAGGTGCTTAATAAACGTTGGCTCAAATTAAATAAAATGCAGGTTGAGATAAGGTCCTTCATTTAGACTAAAAAAAAAATGTACAAGGATAGCATGAAGAAAATGTAGCCAGACAGCAATCCATGTGAAAATGGAGGTTTAGTTGCCTGTTTGAAACAACTGTGTGACATGGCCAACAACAACAGCAATAAAAAACAAAGACAAAAACAAAACAAACGAACAAACAAAAAAATAAATTCAGTCTGAAGCTGAAGAGAATCATAGTGTTCAAAAATTAGGGACATTATAGTTCCATTGTACATTGCCCGGATTATAACAAAGTGGATTATGGCATTCAATTTTGAGCTCTTATTTGTTCATTATTATTTGAGCTCTTATTTATTCAGTTTTGAGTAAGTTCAAAGGAGAGCCATCACAATGGTGAGGGGACTCAAAACTCTGTCATATGAGGACCATCTGAAGGGACTTGAGATGTTCACTCTGGAGAAGAGAATACTTAAGAACATGATCTCTGTCTTTAAATATTTGAAGGGGTCCTATGTGAAAGAGCATTCATTGCAATTGTTTTGTTCAACTTCAGAGAACTTGAACCAATGAATGGGATTTAAAGAAGTAGATGCCATTATGAAATGAGGAAAGACCTAGGTTTGACACACTTATTGGATATGTTACCTGAGGCAAGTGATTGACCTTCTCTGGGCCTTAATTTCCATATCTATAAAATGAAGGAGTTGTACCTGATAACCTTTGAGGTCCATTCAGGGTCCATATCTACTATCAGAGATACACAGAAGTGGAATGAATACATAGGAAGTAATGAATCATTGGTACTGGAGATCTACTGGCAAAATTGAAATACTCACTTTTTAGAGGAATATTACAAAGGAAATCCATACTTCAGGGAAGGATTGTGAGCTAGATAATGTCTGAGATTACTTCCATCTCTAGCAATGATGAAGACATAAAAAAAATCAAAAATTATATGTCTACTTCCAGCTTTGTTTAAATGTTCTGTCCACTAATCTGTGGTTGTTTCCCCTGGTTATTGATGCCTAGTCTAATATTTAAGCTACCTTAATCCCATTTAAAGCTTGGTCAAAGATTATATAGTATAACTTTCTGTTACATTTTTATTAAATCAGTGTAGGAGTTCCTTTCACTCATGTTTCTTCCTTTCCACCATAAAAAATGTTTTCTGTTATCCAAAAAAAGGGGGGAGAAGGGGAAAGAACATAGAATCAGAGGTTAAGAGCTGGAGTAAAATAGCCTTGCAAATTTGACCTTTATTTTAAATCTCTTTAGGGCTCTATAGAATTTGTAGATTGGAAACACCAGGATCTACTGATTGTTCTCCCTGGTCTCTGAGATGTCACCTCTGTAATGTCAAACATTCAATTCTCCCACTTAATTCCTTAAGCTTCTAGTGTTCTTTGCAGGTTTTCATATAGTCTGCCTTGTCTTTTCTGTCATTTTCCACACCTGTCATTTGTCCTATTCAGTAGTTCAGCTGATCTGTCATTTCATTTTCCATTTATCAAGTCATGGAATTCCCTCCTGGATCATTTGGCAGAGCATTTCTTGACCATCTTGGCTCTATCTTCTAGAATCCCTAGGTAACTAAAAATTAAAGAAAAAAGTCAAATACCTGGTTCTTTGCATCATTTTGGTCTATAGAACTCATCTAGTCTCTGTAATATTCATCTCTAACTTTGAGAGGCAGCTTGGTATAATGGACAGAGAACTGACCTAGGAGGTAAGAGTGGGTTCAAGTTCCATCTCTGATCAATATTGGCTTTGCCACCCTGAGCAAATAAATTCCCTTCTCAATACCCCAAGTAACTCTTTAAGACTGTAAGTTGCAGAAAAACTGTCAGTATTCTTTGGGAGAGGGAATCACTTCCCTATGTTAGGGAAATCAGAGGTCTCAATTTAAAAAAAAAACATTCTGAGAATACCCTAATGAGGTTCTAGAAGAGCATTGTATCTGGAGCCAGAGGACCTGGACTCAGGTATTCCTTCTGACTCTTATTACCTATGTGACATTTGCAAGTCACTGAACCTCTTTGGACCTCAGTTTACTCCTCTGTTAAATGAGGAGATTGGACTAGATGGCCCTGAGGGCCCCTCCAGCACTAGATCTCTGATCCTTACTATTCTGACTCTTGGTATTGGTATTTACATGTACTAGAATCTGACTCCCCACTGTCCTTGCTAACAGCTTATAAAATGTCTCATGAGGTCCACTATCAGATACAGTTAATGGTCTGTGGGGGTTAACAGTCATTAGCAATTCAGCTGTCTATGTACCTAATGACTGAATTTTTCTGTTTTATAGAGTCATAGGATATGAAAGCTGGTAGAGACCTTAGAGGTTATCTAGTGAAAACCACTTATTTTATATCTTAGGAGAGACCCTCTCCCTTCCCTTAAGGAAGGATCATCATTATAAGAGCATGCTGGGAAGTGAACCATACCTAAGGGTATTTTCTCATTTTCAACATGAGGATACCATTCTTCCTCAAGACATTCTTTCTGGATAGAAAGATTGGAAATAGAGAGACAGAGAAAGAAAGAAATGGAGAGACAAAGAGAAAGAAATTTATGAGAAGCAGAATGCCTGGATTCCTAAGACCAGTGTTCAGAATTCATGTATATCTTGGACTAGATAATCTTCGAAATTCCTACCAACTCTGGCATCCCATGAGACTTTAAAGTAGTGAAGATTTCAATTATACATACATATATACACATATATGGACATATACAAATGTTATCTATCATCTATCAATATATTATATATCTATCAAATATATATTTATTATCATATATATCATCTCTATATACTTATCTCTTACCTATCTATTATCTGTCTATCCATCTATCCATTTGATTCTTTTTTTCTCAAGGACAAGGATTCCTCCCATCCTAAGAGCCTGAGTTTAAATCCTGCCTCAGATATTAACAGCAATCTATCCCTGGAAAAGTCACTTAATTTCTGAGTCTCAGTTTCCACATCTATAAAATGAGAGGCTTGGTCCAGCTCTGACTCCAGGATCCTGTGATGAGTGTGGGCCCCGCTGTCATTCACTGCATAGCAGTTCCAACCATCCTACCAGACCTCCACAACCTGTGATTTCATTAGCACTAGGATCTCCCCAGAAAAAAAAAAAAAACTCCCTCCACTGATGCAAGTTGGCAAATGCTAAAGAGTTACCAGAATTACTGATTAGTCATAGTTCAAGGTCACAGAATTAGTATGTGTCAGAGACAGGACTTGAACCCACATCCCCCATTGTCTGCCTCTCATAACTTCACACTTCATATTGAATTGGCTCTCCAGAACTCAATTTATAAACTCTTTTGTATGTATGTGGGCTAATTCTCTGGGCAGAAGGACTCAAGGTGGCATTTTCCTTCCTATTTAGTCCAACATCTCACATGCGAGTCACACACCAAATTGCTGGGGTCAGCAATGGATGATCCTCCCACATTTTCTACCTATTGTTAGGAACACAATATAAGCACCAGAAACATTTTTTCTCCCTACAGTCTTTACTCCCAAGCCCCCAGGCATGTGCAATAAACCATTCACTCACCTGTACCTTTTAGTTCCTGTGCCTTTTCCTATGTCTATTTCTGTACCTCTCCCTGAAGTGCTATCCCTGGGGATTGTAGAGAAACCAGTGTGTGTTTGGTTTGGGAAAAACCAAGTCCTTATGCAATGAAATAGCCATGCTCAGAGTCTTTAGCCACTGAAGGTTTTGGAATAGATCTGCTATTAAGAATAACAACAACAAAGGTATGAAGGTACATACTAGGAGCCACAATGCCTTAAAATAGTGATTCCCAACATTTTCAATTGAATTAGACAGCTCATTGTGATAGGGGCTAAAAAAAAATATGAAAGACATCTTTGAGATAAAGACCTATCTTCAAGTACAGCTATTCTCCATGTGTGGTCTAATGATCCTGACATCCTTTCAGTGGATCCATGAGGTCAATGGAAATAAAAGCTATTTTCCTAATAACACTGAGATGTTTTAATTTGTAACTTCAAATATTGATCAATAGCCCATAGAAACAGAATCTCTTTGAGAGTCCTCAATAATTCTTAAGAGTGTAAAGGGGTCCTGAGACCAAAAAAATCTGAGAACTGCTGCTCAAGCAGCTCATAATGTCTTAAAAGAGATAAAACCAACACACATAAAACAGATAAACAAGGTGAGACTCCTTCGAATGTCTAACTAGGTCATGCAACATAGTTTATTGGATGGAGCACTGATGCTGGATTGGTATCTTTATTCTGCTATTTATAACCTGAATGATCATGGACAAATCTATGAGCCTCACTTTCCCTGGATTAGAAGATCTCTTGGTTTCCTTATAGCTGTACATCCTGTGGTTCTCCTTACCTGTGTGCTCCTGGGCAAGTCACTAGACCTGTGTAATTTCCAAGTTTCTTTGTTTTTCAAATGAGGAGCTTTGAGTTGATGGTCTCTAAATTCCATTCCAGCTTTAAATCCTATGATTTTATCTACTAGGATATGATTGATTTGGAAAGATAGTCTAAACTCTTCTTAGGGGACCCTTGACTCACTTCCTCACCCCTATCACCATCCACTCCCTCAAATTCTAAAAAGTCCTAGATGACATATATTTTCTTTTCCAGATGAAAGTGAATCCAATTAAAATTTTGTTTGAGGATTTTAAAAATAATAATTTCATGATAGCGCGTTTGATCACCCTGGGATGTGATACAGGAAAGGCTGGAGAGCATTGGTTTAAAGAGTTAGATGTAAAAAGACTTTCCCAAAGGGTATTCAGGCAGTTAGTCAGGGACCTGTTGGGCAACCTGGCAGGGAACTAGGAGAATAGTAGAGAAAGTGGTTCAGGGTCATCTGAGGGAGTTAGGTAGCTGGTTTAAAGTATCCTTTGTTTTGCAGTCCCCTCCCTCTGGGAACCCTATTACTTTCTCATATGTATGTACCTGTAAAAGAACAGCTAGATGACATTCAAATGCAAAATTCTATTTAAATAATTTGATTTTGTTTTTTAATTGGTTTGAGACTTAGTCTCCTTTAAGGGCTAATTAGGACCTTGGTAATCTATAATACAGCAACCTATCACACACACACAAAGTGTAAGAGTCCTGATGTCTGCTGCCTTGGAAACTAATCATCATACATACAAAGCAAGCATTAGATGGAATTGCAAAATGGTCCGATTTTGTCTTTGTCCATCTCCCTTTCTGTAACCAGTTCCTGGGGTTGCCTGTTAGTTCCCTCAGGACGACCTTCCCTTGTACTGCTCCAAATTGCAAAGTCATCTCTTCTTACTGGAGACATTATAAAAGAGTGCCATATAAAACAGTGGATAGAGTGCCATTGGAATCAGAAAGACTCATCTTTGTGAGTTTAAATCCAGCCTCAGTCATTTACTAGCTGTGTGACCTTGGGCAAGTCACTTAACCATATTTTCCTCATCTGTAAAATGAGCTGGAGAAGAAGGTGGCAAACCATTCTAGTATCTTTGCCAAGAAAACTCCAAATGAGGTCACAGAGAATCAGACATGACTGAAACAACCTAATAACAACAAAATGAATAGAGTACTGTGTTAGCTCTGGAGGAGATACAATTAAATAAAAAAAGACTTGGTTCTTTCTCCCCAGGAGGTTACAGCTTAGTAGGGGATAAGATATTAATGTAGTTGAAATATTTATCAAATGACCATTCATTGTGTAATTCTTGAAAAGCATCATGATATCATGGGTAGAGAGTTGGCCTTTCAACCAGGAGAACCTGGGCACAAATCCTACCTCTGATGTGTAATAGTTGTGTGCCTTTGGACAACTTGCTTAACCATCAAGTACTTTAGGAACCTAATATTGTAAATTGCAGAGAAAGTGTGGACTGGCATTGTTAGAGGGAGTTTGCTCACTTGAGAGTTTCCCATAACAATAAAATTACAGGTTCAATTGCCTTTCCTTTAGGCTCCATAATCCCTACCTAGATGGGATTTGGTGACTGAGAAAGGGCTGGTTTAAATTGGGACTGGGTTTCCAGTGGAAGTTATTTGAAGTCAGAGAATGCAGGGCTCTAATACTTAATCCTGACTCTACTTACTATCTGGGTAACTTTGGATAAGTGATCTCATCTCTCAAGATGTTAATTTTCTCATCTATAAAATGAAAGGATTGGATTAGATTATCTCTAAAGAGACTCTAAAATCTCTTCCAATTCTAAAAATCTTATGTTCCCCAGGCAAGCCTGAGGAGATGCCCTAACAGCAACCCATTAGAGATAAATTAACTCATTACTCTTTTAAGGTGAATGTATTACTGGGATGATCCCCACTTCAATGCCTTCCTATCCCTTCCACCTTCCAATTAATCCAGATAGTTAAATGGCATAGAGGATAGAACACTAGACTAGGAATAAGGAAAACCTAAGTTTGAACCTGGTCTCAGACATTTATTACATGTGTGACCTTGAACAAATCACTTGACTTCTGTGTGCCTTACTTTCCTAAGCTGTAAAATGGAGATAACTATGAAAATAAAAGGAGATATTTGTAAAGCATTTTATATGGTGTTGTTAATTATTGTTAATGACCAATATTAAATATTAATAACAGTAAGATAATGATGGTGATGGTGCTAATGATGATGATAATATGAAAACTTTAGCTAAAATTTGCCACCCTGAGGAAATGTAAATTTTGCTAAACTATGTATTAAGAAGGTGAAATTTTGAAACCTAGGACACTTCCTTGGAAGTGCAGAGCTGCGTAGGCTCCTGCATTTGGAGACTTGGACATCTTGACAGCATCGTAAGAATGCTTGATATCCAGGAGGTGAGAAAGAAGGTGCACCAAGAAGTAGGAGAGAAAAAAAAAAACAGGAAGAGAAAAGTAGAAAGAAGAATAACGGAAGACCACGAAGGCATATTATGCCTATTTCATGCTTAGACTTAATAATAATATTTATTAGTTTAGTCATATATTAATAATAAACTCTCATTTCGCCTTCCTCATTTGAAGTGATTTCTAGTTGTCCTTGAGAGGCAGTATACTGGATAGAGATCTGACCTCAGATCCTAGAAGATAGAGGTTTAAGTCCTAGCTCTGACAGATACTGGCTGTCTGGCCCTGGACAAGTCACTCAACTGCTCAGTACCCAAGGTAACTTTCCCCACTTTATAGATTATGTAGGTACCAAACTGCAAGGGTCGAGGGGAGGGTGTGTGTCTCTTCAACTGTGAATTTCCTATACCAATGAAGCAGTATGTTGAGTATCCACCCTTTCTACAGGTCACTATCCTATTACTTGTTCCCATTCGTTCTCTGCATGAAGCCAACTCTGAATCAGTGTCTATTGTTTTGTTGCTGATAGACTGTTGAAGTTTCAGGAACCTGCTGGTACTGTCTTATTTTGCTCTGAAAGGATTTGGGAGGCAACCCTTTTCCCTCTCAGTGCCCCTTTATCCTAATACTGTGACCTGCTCTTCCAATATTTGCTTGGACTTGGAGGCAGCCTACCTGTTCCCTCACCATCATTACTAATCTGGATAAAACTTCAATTTTTTTGGCCTCAGAAATTTGGTCCCAATTTTGAGGGCCTTGAGCCAACCATATGTTCTCGGCATCTTAATTTTCTAATTTGCAGGGGGTGGAGAAGAGAGACTGCTGGAGGAGAAAAAGTAAGAGAGATCTTGTTTTAGGACAGAGGCAAAGGACTGTGAATTAGAAAGTGCCTATCCCCAAAAGGAAGCCTAAGGCTAAAGAGGTTATAAATAGTGCTTTACCCTGAGCTCTTCACCTCACACCTGTTTCGTCTTCACTGTCCTACTAAAGCAAATCCCCAAAGTGGGAGCAGTAATGGCTCCTCCCCAGAGACCAGAATCCTTTGCTTGGACTGTCTTCCTTCCTCCTTGGCTGTAATACAGAATCTGATTCAGATGAAGCCGATGCCTCCTGCTTTACTCTAATTTCACCCGGGACTGGGGTAATTACCCCTGGCCTTCACATCTGTGCTAGAGATGAGGTCTGGCGCTCAGCCATTGAACTACAATCTGTGCTCCAGGCAAAGGAGTTAATAACAAGTGAATTGACACTTCCATTGCTCTCAGGCCAGTGTGAGACACAACTTTAATTAAACGGGTTTGCTTAATGCTACACCAGGAATAACCTGGTACTCAGGAAGTTCTTCTTTCCTCTGTGTCTTCCATCATGCAATCATCCTGTCCACAAAATTCAATTCAAAATAAATATGTGTATATATTTAAATATAGATACAAATAAATATATGTTTATCTTTTAATATATTTAACATAATGTATATTTTATATATTATGTGTAAATTTATAAGATTGTATATAATGCATATCTGTCATGTGTAATATAACATTTTATTTAGGGGCATCTAGATGGCACAATGGATACAGCCCTGACCTTGGAGTAAGGAAGACTTGAGTGCAAGTCTGGCCTCAGACACTCTCTATGATCTTGGGCAAGTGCTTCACCTAACCCCTATTTGCTTAGGAGGCAGTTAGGTGACTCAGGGGAGAGAGTTCTGGGCCTGGAGTCAGGAACAGTTCAAATCTGGCCTCAGACACTAACTAATGTGATCCTAAACAAGTCACTTAACCTCTGCTAATCTTAATGTACTGGAGAAGGAAATGGCAAAGCACTCAAGGATCTTTGCCAAGAAAACCCCATGAATAGTACAGTCTGTGGTTTCATGAAGAGTTGGATATGACTGAATAACAGCTACAATAACAATGTGTGTGTATCTACTGTGGACAAAGAACTACATTAGGGAAGGATACAAAGATCAATCTGTAAAAGTCCCTGCCCTCAAGGAGATTGCATTCTGTGAGACAGATACAACACACCCTCTTATAATATACAAAGTGTTATAGAGAAATTGCAAGAGAGAAACATCTCATGCAAAAAAGGGGGGGGGCATTTGGGGGAAGCTGGGGATTCTGGGGCAGAGGGGAGGAGGGAATGAATTCCAAGCATGGTGGACCACGTGGGCAGGCAGAGTGTCATGGTCAGGGAAAAGTTAGCAGGGCAGTGTGGACTGAATGGAGAGTTTGTAAAAAGAAGTGCTACAAAATGAATATTGAAAACTAGATGGAAGTCAGACTATAGATGATTTAAATGCCAGACTTGCCATTTTATCCTTTAGGTAATGGGGATCTCCTCAATGACTTTGAGCAGGAGACTGTTATGGTCATACATGTCTTTTTTCCCTCAATATTTTAATATTTTATTTCCCCTCCAATTATGTGTAAAACAATTTTACTCCTTTTTTTAAAATTGAATTTTAAATTCTCTTCTTTCTTCCCCTCCCCTCTTTCTGAGATGCAAACAATTTGATATAGATTAAATATGTCAAGGATCAGACGTGTCTTGAGAAGATTATTTGGGTAACTAGATGGAAGATTGATTAGAAAGGGGAGAGCCTAGAATCAGGGAGAACATTTCAGAGGTTGTCAACAATAGTCTAGATGTCTAGGGCTTGAATTAGGGTGGCAGCTGTGTCAGGAGATATGACAGATGTTGCAGAGATAGAATTGACAAGACCTGACAAGTGATTGGACATGGAGTGGGAAGAGGCCAGGATGAACTAGGAGGATAAAAAGTTAGGAACTAGAAGGGTCACGGGCCCCACCATGGAAATAGGGATACTTGGAACAGTGGACAGAAGTGAGGGATTTTTTGAACACTGTGAATTTGAGATAATTATGGAACATCCAGGGAAAAAATATTTAGAAGGCTGCTGGTGATGTGTGACTACCCTCAAAGGACTCTCCAGGGTTTAGGAGAGAGATTTAGGATGGATTTAGAAATCTGGGAGTTATCTGCAAAAAGTTGATAATTGAAAGCTTGGGAGCTGATGTGATATTTAAGAACAATTATATAAATATAAGAAGACCCAGGATAGAGCTGTGGGGAGCACTCATGTTAAGGAAGCAAGGCATGAAAGATAATCTGACAAAGGAGATTGAAAAAGAGGAGGAGAAGGGTAAAAGGGAATCCTGGAGAGAGGAATTCCATCATGAAAACTCAGGGAGGAGAGACTATCCAGGTTAGGCTAGGCAGTAGTTTTAAATATCAAAAATATTGTTATTGTTATTTGTCCTTAGTTCTCTAAGAGGACCATGATTATCAGGGGGGTGATGCCATGACATGTAAGTGAATTGGATTTAAGTGAGGGAGGGCGGGGCAAAGTCACCGGCCTCACTTTCTCCTCCAAAATCATCTGGGTCCAGTGGCAAGAGATCTAGGAGGCTAGAGACTGATAGAGGTCATTGGATTTAACAGTTAAGATTCTATTGTTAACCTTAGAGACAGTAGTTTAAATCGAATAGGGGATTTGGAATCCAGATTGTAAGGGAGTGAGAAGTGAGTGGGACATAAATGGAGGCAAAAAGTAAAACACATTCAGTCCAGAGGATTCCTTTTAGGCATTTGGCTGAATAAAGAGAATTTACACACACACACACATTTTGTTATTCAGTCATTTTCATTTTCTGTCACTTCCAACTCTTGGTGATCCTATTTGAGGTTTTCTTGACAAAGATACTGGAGAGGTTTGCCATTTCCTTCTCCAGCTCATTTTACAGACGAGGAAACTGAGATAAATGGAGATTAAGTGACTTGCCCAGGGTAACATGGTTAGTAAGTATCTGAGGTCAAATTTGAACTCAGGTCCTTCTGACTCCAGGGCCATCACTCTATCCATTATAACACCTAGCTTCCCAAACATAATATACATATATGCATATATATATATATATTTATCTAATTAGCTACCTACCTACCTATATTGAAGTGATGGCAGGGTCAAGCAAAGGGTAGGGTATACCTAAGCATGTGGTTTCGGGGGCAGGGTGTGTTGAGGAAAAGCCATGTAAAATATTCAGAGAAGCAGGATTCTTGTGACAGATGTCTTTCTCCTGTTTTATTCCACTAGGATTTCTTTAACTACTGCCTTCAAAGAGATTCGCAGAAATCACCATTAGGTCTGGTCCCTGGGGGTAAAAAGAACTACTTTTAGGATTGGCTTCTTGGAGGAGAATGTTAGCTATTTCAGCTATCTTACATTTGATTTAATGAATGAATAACTCACTTCAAGAGTAAGCTTTCAAAGATTTTCATAGCAATGCTATATGTAAGTGTAAAAAAGCTAATGAATATCCCATAATAGGTTAATGGTTACATGTTAATATCACCGATTATTACAATGCAACATTAAGACAGAAAATTGTGAAGAATACAAGAAGAAACCTGGAAAACCCTTTAACAAATGGTACCAAAGCACAGAACCAGAAAAACATTATACACACTATGACTGTATAAGAAGAAAAGTGGATAAGAATGAATGGATGAGCAAAAAAATTCCTGATGGGGACTTGGGGAGAGTAACTGAACAGTTCTTCTGATGTGTTACGCATTGAAATGAATTTAAATGTGAATATTTACTAAGTTTAATTAGTTGCATTGATGTTCAATATTAAGTTCTTCATAAATCATTTAATAATAAAAAAGAACAGCAAACAGTCCTTGATAATTCACTTTCACAAATCCTAACCTGTCCAGGGAATGCCTTATTCACCAATCTGGGATGAGAATTTGCTCGAAGCCATTGCAGGTACATTTATTGAAATGTAGAAAACATTCCCCTAGCATTTCACATGATTAAGAAAGTAATTAATTTAATAATTTGTCTATGTGCATGAGAATAAAATATGACTTCATCAGATTTTTGATATTTGCTCTGATATTCAAAATTCTACTTGCTTTAGAAATCCTCATGTTGAAAGAGGAATAAAGATCTTTGACACGTTGCCTAAGATAACTTTATATTTATACCTACTGTGGACTGAAGCAGAGATATGACTAGCAATTTGGGATGCAAAGCTAACTAAATTAATTGTTTATGAAAAAATAAAACAGTTGAAGGGCAGTGCCCCTCCCCCTGGGACCCAGGCACCCAGGAGGAGAGAGATTATGAAGCTACTTCTGATTGGGGGAGAGGAGAGGGAAGAGAAGCTCTTTCGATGGTGAGGTGGGGGGAGGAAAAGAGAGAACACAAGCTATTAGCTAGCTTCCTCTTTTAGGTAATTTGCCCTTGCTAACGAGGTATGAAGCTTGTTTCTAGCTGCTAAATGAGTATTAAGAGCTCTCCTAGCCTTACAAAAAAGACAAAGCCCCTTTATCTATGCCTCCCACCATCAAGCTTTGGATTGAGCATCCTAGGCCCTTTGCTTGCTGGGCTGATGAAAGAGCTGAAGGAGAAGATGTTTGGAGGATGTCAGGGCTCTGTCATTCTTTCCTAAGGAAGTTCTTTGGCTTTTCTGGCTTGGCTCAGTTCCAGTTAGCTGCCCTCCTGGACAGCTGCCCACAACGTCCAAAGGTCCTTTCTTCACTTGTCCTTCCTGACAGGCAGTTACACTAAGGACAAATGTTAATATTCATCTGTTTTAATCAGGGGCTCGTCTCCGTGTACACATGTGTTTTCACTGGCATGTTAGAATTCTATCTTGAATATAAAAATAAAGGAAACCAAATAATTAGTGCATACTTGACAGCCAGGTGTTAGTGACTGATAGAGGAAGACAAAGCACTTTTTCTTCCAATGATGTCTTGGTGCAGAATTTACTGGAAGGTGGAGGGGAATCGTAAGGGGTGAGGGATAATCAGAGGTAACAGAAAAATTGATCACAGGATCAATCACAGATTTCAAACTACAAGGCACTCTAGAGATTTCCAAGTCCTAAGCATTCATTTCACAGAGAGGAAACAGATGGTAGACTTGCCCAGGGTCACACCGCTAGCAAGTTTCTGAGGAGGGATTCAAACCCAGATCTTGCTGTTTCCAAGTCCAGCATTCCATCTCCTATATCTCTGGACAGACTGATTATACCCATCTTCCAAAATCTGTACCACAGGAAGAGAGAAGCGTTCCTTTGTCTTCGCCTTTTAGCAGTGTTTAATTTTTAAATACATTAGTGTGCCTTTTAGATGAGTGAAGAGCTCTGAAGGCTTTTTAATAACTCTGATGACTAAAGATGGAATAGGAGCCATCACTTTTCTTTTTTTGTGAATTTCTCCCCAGCCAGGGGCCTTTGAAGTACTCCCAAGTATATTCTCTCTTCAGAGAGAAAATGGTTGTTTTGAAAGTTGGCTTTTAAGCTGCAATGCTGCTTTCCTCTGCTGAGAGCTGCTCTTAGACACTTCAAAAGCAGAGGATGTCAGCGTTCTCCACCCTATTTCTCTTGTTTGAAATTAGTGTGGAGGAAGTCACTTCTTCCTAGTAATATCATTAATAAATAATGTAATTTATATTAATACCTGTACTAAATGCAATGTTATATGGTGGTTACAAAAATGGTCTGAGAGTCAGAAAGTCCTGAGTTCAAGTTCAGCCTTGGACACATACTGGTCTTGTGACCCTAGGTAAATCACAACCACTCAATATTCAACATAATTCTTTAAGAATTTAAATTGCAGAAAAAGTATCAATGTTATTGTCTTCATCTGGGCATTCCCCATGCTAGTGAAATCACAGGTTGGGTCTCTATCATTACTAATTAATATAACTAATTTTCTAGTGTGTGGTGCAATAGGAAGAATGTCTAACTTGGAATTAAGAGACCTGTGTTCTGTGTTTGAATCCCAGCTCTCCCACTTAACTACAGTAGCTGACAAGTACTTAACTTCTCAATTTTCTCATCTATGAAATGACCTCAGATATTTCTTCCAGCTCTAAATCTTTGATCTAATTAAAGAAAACAATTCATTGTACATCCTTTATCTTATTTTACATACATACAGACTTTGAGGTAGACATTTCACAAATAAGGAAACAGATTCAGAAAGATTGAGTGACTTGCCCAAAATCATAATGTTATCAAGGGAGCAGAGATGTGACCAAAACCTAAAAACTCCCTGTTTTGGAACTGTTCCAACCTGCTCTGGGCATATTTACAGAGTATTTTCAGGTATAGCATTGAAGGTTAGGAAAAGAGCTTCATCATCTTTGTAATCTTTCATTATGGTTGGGTTGACAGGACATGATCTTCTTATGTATCATGTCTTTAATTTGGGAAGCTACCACAAAGAGGTCTGTGTTACTTGCTTAGTGAAGCTTAGGGTTAGGATTTCTCTAAGCATGGAAAAATGAGAGGACAGAGTTTACGGAGCAGCCTGATTGGTTTCCTGATCCTATATTTCTCTTATCTTATCCTGTCCTCTGACCTAGTCTCCTTTGTATGGCAGGGATGGGATAATATAAAGTCCTACCTTGGTGTCAGTGCTTTAACAAGCAATTTGGGTGCCCTGGGCAAGCAGCCAAAAAATATACTTATGGTAAAGAGAAGGAAAAATGCCTCCAAATCAACTTTGTAATTAATGATGTGAAAATAATGCAGGGAGTTATCAAGACAGATTTGATTGAGCAGGAGGAGGAACTATTTGCTACTTAAAGTGGTTTCTGTGCTACCAAAGAGTTTTTGCTTCACGTTTTATGCCTTATAATAAAAACAATAGTCAGCATTTATATAATGCTTTAATATTTGAAAAGTACTTTACAAATACTTCATTTTATTCTCACAACAACCCTGGGAGGTAGTTCCTATTGTTATACCCATTTTACAGATGAGGAAATTGAAATGTAGAGAGATTTAAATGGCTTGCCCAGAGTTACACAACTAATAGGTGTGTGGGACTGAATTTGAACTCAGATCTTCCTGACCCTGGGTCCAGGCTCCATCCAGTGTGTTTCCTAGCTATCTCTACGTTTTTGTGTCTGCTTGTCTTGCTCTAGTTGCAGCTCTGCTTGGCAGCTCTTTGACTCAAAGTCATTTATCTTGCTAACAGTCTTATTCTGACCTTGGTGGCAGCATCTCAGGGTCAGGGCTTCTGATGCTTGAATAATGGCCTTTTAGTACTAGCCTCCAATATCTAATGTTGGACTTTCCTGGAAATGGTCTTCCTATCTGGTTTGACTTTTCTGATTAAATGTAATTCAATTTAATAAACCTTTGTTAAAAATCTCCTATATACAAGGCACAGAGTTGATAGTGGTGGTGGGGAGTGGGGGTTGAGCATGAGAAGAAGGGTCAGAGTGAGAAGGAGTGAGAATGGACACAGAGGAAAAGTAACCTTCACACAGAAGATGCACCTGTTACTAAAAGCATACATCCTCACCCTCAGTCATCATCATCACTGACGATTGTATATGCTTGAATGTTTGCAAAGGGCTTTACATACAGTGTCTCATAAATACAATTTGAAGGAGAAGAGAAGTCTTAGAAGCAGGAAATCAGGAAAGGCTTTGGAGGCAGCATCTGAGCTGGGCTCTAGAGGAAGTCTGGGATTCTAAGAGGAATGAGGAAGTATATTCTGGAGATGGGGTGCAATCTGTGCAATGGAACAGGAATAGGAAGTGGCAAGCTGGGTTTGGACAACAGCTGGCAGGCCAGTTTGGCCAGAATGCGCAATGCCTGAAGGAGAGTAATATGGAAATTAGTCTGGAATGGTAGGTGTGTGCCAGACTGTGGAGGGTTTTAAATACCAGGCAGATGAATTTGCATTTTTTTCCCCTAGAAGTAATAGGGAACCCCTGAAGGGTTTTTGCCTGCTTGCACAGCAGAATCAACAAGAAATGCCTGTGCTAAATTCTGGGTCCTTCACTAGGTCCACTAGCATTATCACTCTCTTCCCAATTGCCCTATCCATGTCAGCACTTGTCTTAGACCCTCTCGAACCTTGGCTTGCATTGTTATTTTTTGTCCAGATCGGTATTTTTTATTTTGGGGAAACCACAGTGTGGAAACTCCTTATACCAAAGGACATTGAGAACTGTTCTAAGATTTACAGTCCTAGTTACTTAGAAGCATTGAGAGGTTAAGTGCCTTACACATATTCACACCTACTATGTTCCCAAGGTAGGACTTCACTGACTTCAAAATTTTCCTGACTCCAAGGCCAGTCTTCTATCCATTACATCATGCTACCTCTCTGGCTTACACTACTACTTCTACTACTACTACTACTACTACTACTACTACTACTGCTGCTGCTACTGCTACTGCTACTGCCATTGACACCAGCACTACCACCACCACCACTACTACTACTAAAACCATTACTAGTACTACTACCACCAACCCCACTACTACTACTACTACTACTACTACTACTACTACTAACTATAACAGTGTGAACTGGCACAGTGAGAAAAATACTAGAGTTGGGGGTCAAAGAATCTGGGTTCAAATCCTAGCTCTATTAATTGCCCATGTAATAGTGGGCAAACCATCAAAATTCTTTAAATCTGATTTTGAAGAGATCTTGCAGGTCTAGTCCAACCCATACTTGAACAGTAACCCTTTAGAACCTCTTTGACAAAAGATCATCTAACTTTTAGTGGTGGGAAAATCCACTGTCTCTCACCAGAGCCTGAAGTTTTATAGTTGGCAGACATGTAGATTTGAACATTTATTATTATTGAATGTCTATAGTTTGGTCAGTTCAATCCAACATACATTTATTAAACATTTGCTGTTTGCAAGGTACTATACTAAGCACTGGAGTTATAATGACAGCCTTGTCAATGTGAAATGATAACTTAAATGCTGTTTTACCATTAAGAAAATGGATTGCTGGGATGGCTAAGTGGTGTAGTGAATAGAGCACTGGCCCTGGAGTCAGGAGATTTTGAGTTCAAATCCAGCCTCAGATACTTAACACAAAAAGTATCCATGTGAGCTTGGGCAAGTCACTTAACTCCAACTACCCTACCTTCTCCCCTCCAAAAAGCAAAAAAAAAAAAAAGGATTGCTATTCCCATATTTTGTTCCATGTCTACTTGGGGTCATGCCCAAGTCCTCTTGGGGTCCTGCTAAGGCCAACTGGGAAAGGAATAAGCATTTATTAAGTATCTACTATGTGCCAAGCACTAAATAAATCTCACTTGATCTTCACAATATACTAGTGTGTTATAAATATCCTCAATTTACAGTTGAGGTAACTGAGGAAAACAGAGACATATAGCTAGTGTCCAAGGGCAGATTTGAACTCAGATCTTCCTGCCTTTGGGTCCATTGTTCTAAGCACTGGTCAACATAACTGCTTAGGTATAGGATTCCAACTTTGGAGAACTCTCTTCTAACCAACGAGCTTAATGGAAACCCAATACTCTAGCGTTAAAGGTGAGGCCACAATCACAAGTTTGTGGTCATGTTGTAGTGGAAATCATATTAAAATTGATGTCAGAGGATTTGAATTCCCATTACAATTCTTCTACTTACTACATGTATGACATTGGTCTAGTCTCTATGCCTCTCTGGATCCTTAACCGTTAAATGAAGGCATTTGATTAGATAATCTTCATGGTTACTTTTAGCACTAAATCTTCTTATCTATGATCTTAGCTTTGCTATAGTCTACTACCATATTCCTACTCCTGGTCAACAATTCTTTAAATATTTGTTAACACAGATTTAGGAAGAGGAATATCAAAAATTCAATTCAAGGCAATGCGGAACTCACAATAAAACAGTAAAGCAAGCAGTTTTACTGACAGGAACAACAAAATGAAAGACAATCAGGGAGAATGACAGAAACAGGGCCGTTGGGTCTCCAGGTGGAATTGGGCAGTTCGCCGTGAACCTGGAGGGAATGGAGCAACTTCTCCCTAATCAACAAAGTCTGCTGGACTTTTATGAGGATTTTGTCTGGGTCTAGAAAGACAAGGCATTGAAGAAAGGTAGCAAGGAGCCTGTCCATGGAAACTGGTGTTGATTCATTCTAGTGTAGGTGAGAGGAAGGGAAGACTCCTGAGGAATTGAAAGGTACTTGGTATATTCTGACAGGGTTACATAGCTTTCCTATCAAGGTTTTTTGAGTTTCCTGGGGGTTCTTCATTTAGCAGGTCAAGGAGGCTACTGTATTCTTTACAATGTGTTAAAAAGAACATGGGCAAATTAAGGATGTCCACATGCAAAGAAAGCTATGACCACTTCTCTGAGAACAAGTCAGCAGTGTTATCTTCATATTCACAAGACAACACATTGACAAGTCCTTTCTACTCTTTGGGACTCAGTTTCCCCATCTTTAAAACACAGAGTTGGACTAGAAGATTTCTAAGATCTTTTCCACTCTAACAATAATGTTTTTAATTTATTAATGACAACAGAAATAACAATTTGATTTATGGTTTTCCAGAAATGTAAGGATCTGTGGTTATATAGAAACAATTGGCTTTCTCATAAGCTCTGGTGAACTCCCAGGTACCTCCAAGTCTTACCCTGGCTTTCTTCCTAGCTTTGGTTTTTAGACACTTCCAGTGTTCCATTCATTTCTGCTCTGTGTCTATTCAGGAGCTAAAACGAACCCTCTAGCCTCTAGTGGTTTGGGTTTATCCTAAGATCAAGATTAAAGATTGGAGGCTGGAATGCAGGAGCTATTCAAAACAGAAGTGGCAGGCCCAAAAGTAATAGAGAGATTTCCAAGTATTTAAGAGGCAAAACAGATAGGGACCACCTGCTGCCAGTTGCCAGTGGCTAACACTCTTATCTGGAGCTACCTTCTGTTAGTTCATTGACCAAGTCCAATGAGATCTAGCTTACTGCTGGTGGCCCCCCCCCCCCCACCAGTCTCTGTCTCTTTCCTTTTAGTCAGAACAGAAAAGATGGAAAATGTTATGCAAGGCCTTCTCTCTTTTGATCTGGTCTAATGCAGTCATATTTTCCTCCAATTAGAAACAAAGTTTACTTCCATTTCAGTGGTGACCAGCTGCTTTTGGCAAAGTTACTCTATCACATCAGCTCTCCTTCATTTTCAGTAAGGAACCCACTTTTTAAAATGCCTTTCTTGTCAGACTTGCAAGTTTTGATATCATTATGTTGCCCCACAATAATGTAGTCACTTTGAAGACAAAGATTATCTTACTTTTCTATTTCTATCCCCAGTGCTTAGCACAGTATCTGGCACATTTGTTGTTCATTCATTTCAGTACATAGTGAGCCTTAATAAACACGTATTAATTGATTATTTTATTATCTCTATCAATTAATAATTTGTTAATTGTTATTAATTTATTTAACTTTCAGTTTAAATTTATCAAAAACTTAATTTAATTTATGTTATTTTAATTGCATGATGTCACCAAAGCTTCCTTTTATTTTAAAAAAGCTAAACCTTTTTTTCCTTATTGTTCTCTATTAAAAAAATTAATAATATTTTATTTTTCCAATTACATGTAAAGACAACTTTTAATATCATTTTTATAAGATTTTGACTTCCAAATTTTTCTCCCTCCCTCTTTCCCTTCCTTCTCCCTAAGATGGTAAACAATTTGGTAAAAGTTATATATGTGAAATCATTTAAAACATATTTCCACATTAGTCATTTTGTGAAAGAAGAAACAAAACAAAAGGGGAAAAAAACTACAAAAAAGTGAAAATGGCATGTTTTGATCTGCATTCAGACTCAATCAGTTCTTTCTCTGCACGTGGATAACATTTTCCATCATGAATCTTTTGCAATAGTCTTGGAGCATTGTATTACTGAGAGGAACGAAGTCCATCAAAGTTGGTCATTACACAATGTTGCTGTTAATGTGTACAGTGTTCTCCTGGTTCTGCTCACTTCACTCAGCATCAGTTCATGTAAGTCTTTCCAGGATTTTCTGAAATCTGCCAGCTCATAGTTTCTTATGTCACAATAGTATCCCATTGCATTCATAAGACACAATTTATTCAGCCATTTCCTTTGGAATACAGACCTAGAAGTGGTATTTCTGGGTCAAAGGGTATGCACAGGAGCTAAATCTCATTTGACAGTTTTAAAATTAATTTGTATATCACAAAACAATCATAGAATCTTAGTTACTACAATGGGTGTGACAACATACTCTTCTATAGCTATACTCATCATCTCACCCCAGGTAAAATGCATCTTCCTGCCCCCACTCTATGTATTGTCTCCCTACATAAGAAGCTAAGCTCCTCCAAAACAGAGTGTTTTCCCTTTTATATTTGAATCCACAAGTGGTTGGCACAATAGTCAGCACTTAATAAATGTGATTTCATACATGTATTTTGTTCATTCAGAGATTTAGAACTTGAAAGTACCTAAGAGAACATTTAGTCTCTTCAATTTGTGTTAAGCACTCACTATTTAAAACTATTCATTTCATAGGTGAGGAAACAAAAACCTAGAGAGATTAAATTACTTGCCCAAAGACATACAGGTATTGGCAGAGCCAGGATTTTAAGCCAGGTTCTTTGATTCTAAATTCAATACTTTCCCCATTGTACCATGTTTCCTTGCAGAACCATGCTATGCATTCTTAAATAGACAAAAGTGTGGCTTTCTCTGTACCTCTGTATATCTCCCTAAAGGGAAGCTATTAACTTAACAAACGTTTTAAAAGCGTCCCTGTTTAGGAATGGTCCATGTGATGGGCAGAGTTCATGCTATATTCTTTGGGCAAAAGATCATCTGCTGGGTTCTTCTTACATTGTTCCTCTTTGTACACATACCCTTTACCCCATTCTACTCTCAATGTTCCCTATGGCCCCTTACTCTACTCCTGCAGGCTCTTTGTCTCATTGGTTCGTTCTTCCTGGAGCCTCCATTTTGGGGAAGGGTCCCAGATCAGCCATCCTTTACTCTCAGACAACACTACCATACTACAGGATCTCCTTCCTCTCGTCTCCAATTTTTTCTTCTCACCTTTTATGTGTTGCCTTCTCCCCATGAGAAGGTAAACTCCTTATGGCAAAGACTACCTTTTTTTTTTTACTTGTATTTGTATTTCTAGTGTTTGGAACAGTGCCTGGAACATACATAACAGGTGCTTAATAAACGTTTGTTAACTATTTCCTGGAACAGTGTTCCATCCCTCTAGATCCATCCCCACCCCTTTAAAAAATGGGGAAATTGACAGGCAAAGACCAACAGAAATTATAGCTTCTATGAAAAGTCTTCTTTCTGGGGCAGCTAGGTGGCTCAGTGAATAGAACACCAGCCCTGTAGTCAGGAAAATCTGAGTTTAAATCTGACCTAAGACACTTTGCACTTACTAGCTTACTTAGTAGCTGTGTGACCTTAGGCAAGTCACTTAACCCCAATTGCCTTGCCTTTCCACCTCCAAAAAAGAAAGGAAAAAAGCAAAGTCTTCTCTGATACCCTGGTCAATAGTGACCTACTCACTCAGATCTCATGTAGTACTTTAAATCTTTCCCTGTACCTTGACCAGTGCCTAGTTTCTGGGACTTTTGAATCTTCCCCAATACCTGGAATAGGCTCTCAGCATAATAAGCCCATATAAATGTTTAATAAATGTATATCATATTCTTTTATCCGAGAACTGCTGAATTTTTATCTGGAAATTCTATCTGTCAGATAGTCAGAACTATCTGTGAAACTTGCTGTTGGTATTCTGCATAGTTTTATTTTAACCTTTGTTAAGACTCCCTAGCAGTCCATAGGGCTCACCCTTGGCCAAAGGTATATTACCTGAGTTTATTCAAAGCCCAAACAACTGCCAAACATTTCCTCTGAATAGAAGTCAGTGTTATTTCCCTTGGCAACAATTTTCTACTAAGATATATATTATAGGATGTTTGACATTGTCAAGTCTTGTAACAAAACTACACTCAAACCGGTATCTGACACTCCAGTTGCTGTTCTGAAAAGGTTTGAAAAATCTGGGACTCTCAAAATTGGGAGAAAAATTAAAGCCTATTTCAATTTTCAAAAGCTTCTTGATACTCCATTTCCAAGATAACTTAATCAGGTTAGCTTCCTGAGTTCAATCAGATGAGGACCATCTTCGATTCCACGATGAGGCACAGCCTGGCCTTCAGTTACCTACAAGGACCCAACAGTGACTTGACCTATTTTTCACTTTTTGAAACTTTCCCATATGAGAGTTTCTAATTTGTTTCACAGGGAAGTTTTTATATGACTATTTCCTACTTTTTAATCCCAGATATCTTACTTCAAAGCCTAAACTGTTATTTATTAAGATAATTTCCTTCTAAGATGAGTTTATCAATAAAAACTAATACTAACCTAAGCCATTCATCTATACTCTTGCAAAATTCCAGCACACTATAAAGACTGCAGCAAATATTCTTAGCCCATGTAACAACCCATATACCAGTTTGGGGAAAGAGATGAGGGAGTTTCTTAATGCAATTAGTATGACTTTACATTTTTGGGGGTAGCAGACAGAACATTGGACTTGCAGTTCAAAGCCCTAGCTTCCCAAGTCTTGATTCTCACTAAGGTAGGAGGTCTTGAACTAGTCAGTTACATTTGATGGTTTCAGTTTCTTTAATAACAAAATGGGGATAATAATAATTGAGCTTCCTATATCTCCCATGGTGGTTCTGAGCTTGGCATTTTGTACTCCATAAAGGGCTCTATAAAGGCAATCCATTAGCATTCTCATGCTGTCACAGGAAGCAATAAGTGGCAGCAGGTCAAGCAGGGGTCCTGGAACTAGGGAATTAGGGCACAAAATGCAATGATCTGTATAGAAATGAACAAAAAGTCAGATAAATAATAAAAATGAAAAGCATATAAAGCACTTTTGGGATTAATCATATTGAAGATATCACCTCTTTTTTTTTTTGAGTAGTGAGTCAATAATCATGCAATGTAAGCCACAGATATGCAGAAGGGACACATCAGTAATGAAGTTTAGTATTGTTACCAAATGTAACTATGACAAAATGATCTGACACATATATAATAAAAACACATAATTTTACTGTATGGTCATTAGGAAATTCAATAAATGTTATTTCTACATAGTAAACACCTGGCACTTGGTGGGAGAGGTACCCTCCCTTCCTGCTTTCTCTTCATCACCTTTCCCATTCCAGGCTTCCCAGACCTAACCTAGGCTCTTTAATGGACTTCTCACACTACCCGGATAAGATGTGAGTCACCAACTTTATTCTTTCTAGAGAAATAGAGGACAACCAGGTCTTTCCATGAACCCTGCCACTGACTCCTAATGTCCTTCAGGCTTTGCCATTGCTTTGCCTCTACACCCTCCAGACCTCAAGCATCATCATCTGACCTACTGATACAATCTGAGTACCCCTGATCTTTGCTACTGGCCCTGCCAAAGCCCCCTTAGTTCATCTGGGTTTTGCCGTCTGCCCTGCAGCTGCATTTTATTTTATGTGTTGTATACTCTAATTAGAGGATGAGCTCCATGAAAGTACCAGTTGTCTTGCTTTTTCTCTTTGTACTTTGAGGGCTTAGCATATAACAAGCATTTAATAAATGTTTTTTTTTCCCCATTCAATATAGCATGTTATCTGGTGGTAGGCTTAGAGGTTGTCTTGGAAGAGGAAGATGAGGTTTTGTAAGAACAGGAGCTCCCCTTTCATAGTCAATTTTTGACAATGTCTTACTAACATCTCTTTTACTTTAATCAAACTGTATCTGGGACCATGGTGTCTATTCAGTAGAAGTTCCAAATACTCAGGTGTGGGAAAGCCTGTAGCTGAGATTAGTCCCTGCCATATGAAGCCTGGATTTTGGGGTAGCCTTAGTTTATTACATGGGTAGTGAGCATCATCATCAAGGGAGCCTCAGAATAACTCTGACCAGTTCCTCCCTCCCTCTTCTTCCCTCAGTGTGAAAAGAAAGGGGGCTAGGGGCTGAGGGCCAAAAAGACCTCTTCCTCTCCTTCTCCAAGATCCTAATTATACACATTATTTTGAAGAGTAAATTGAATGATGTGCTTTAAATGAAGCCTCCCTCTTGAATCTCTACCCTATCTTCCTATCCCCCTCTTTCCCAATAGCTCTCCAAAGCTACTTAAAATGCTTAGAAATTCCTTTTGGTTATAAAACATTTGGCCTCTAAAAACAACTTCTGAGAGCTAGCTCATGGTAGAGCTAACTACCACTTGCAAACTCATTTCTCTTTACTAGGCCATGTCCACAACTGTAAAATGGGGTGGGGAGAGGAGAGTTGGGCTGGATCAATAGTTTTGAAAAAGTGATCTTGGGATCCCTGAGAGTTTCTGAGACCCTTTCAATGGGTCCATTAGGTCAAAACTATTTTCATAATAATACCAAGATGTTTTAATTTGGAATATGTTAAATATTGACAGATATAATCCATATAAACAAAAATTGGGGGGGGGGCTCCTCAATAATTTTTAATAGTGTAAAGTGTTCCTGTGACCAAAACATCTGAGAACTAGTATACTAGGTGATTTCCAAAATCTCTTCCAACCTTAATATCCCATGATTTTTAGATATCATGTCTATTTATGGGAGATCTGGCCTTCCTAGTACAATACCAATACCACATTCTACTGAACAGAAAAAAAGCAAGAGCTGGAAGGTGAAATTTGGAAAAAGCTGAAAGCTTCTAATCAGTATATAACTTCATGCATAATCACTTTTATTCTAGGTGTCCTCAGGTTTGTCTGACAATATAGGATAGCACCCTCTGACTCCTCTCTCAAAGGAGCAGGGATTGAGGCTATAAATTCTCCTTTACCTTCACCTCAAAAATGATTGGGTTCAGTTGTATGCCAAGAGTAAGATCAATTATAGAAAATTTCTTGCAAAATAAGTGACAAGGCAGTGGTCAGCTTTAGCCTTGTTTGAAAAGTAAGGTAAATTCTGTTTTCAGCACGTGTATTTTATGAGTGATTTTGTTAGCTTCTGGGAAGTAGGGCTTACTTCGTTCTTTGTATTGTCATCCCTAGCACTTAGCCCAGTTCTTGGCACATAGTAAGCACTTAGTAGACTTGTGGGTTGGTTGATTGAGTTGTATCACCAAGAAAGAACCAGGTGGCAGCAGCTGGGTTGGTCCTCCAAGAATATAAAACTCCACTTGGAAACTTTATTCCAGGGGCTCATAGAAACCCTGAAGGGCTAACTGAGTCTTCCTTTTAAGAGAAAAAAGCAGAAACAGAATGGTGTACCTTAAGGGCTTCAAAACCTTGATAAATGACTAGAAGAGAGAGCTAGGTTATGCATACATACATACATATATGTGTGTGTATAATGTATATATGTATGCATATATATAGTATAGCATTATTATTTGCTTTGATGATAATTTTATCCTCCAGAAGGCAGAAGAATTGACAAGAAGAACTTTTATTCTGACCGTAAAAAAAGAGGAAATCGTTGCTGAAGTAGAATTAACAGTAACTTTAAGAAAAAGTGACCACTCCATTATGGAGTTCATTACAGAAGAGAGGAACACCAGCCCAAGTATTATGAGCACCTAGAATTTCTGGAAGTGGATCTGAAAAGACTGGTAGGACCTAGTGGCCTAATCCAATGGAAAGAGAAGTCCGGTCAAAAAACATGAAGAACTTTTAAGAATAGAATCTTGAAGTCACACAGGAAAAAGGTAGCTGTTTAAAAAACAAAACATGTGGCTGCATAGGTATCTCATTAACCAGCTTGGATTTTTAACGAAACATATATGAGAAGTGAAAGCAAGAACCGATAATGAAAAATTAACATGGATGAGTGGTTTGGTCCTTTTAAAGCACTAAAGCCTAGAAAGAACTGAGCCTATTCATGAAAGCTAAGGATAATATTTTTTAAAGAAGTCTTTTAAAGTTATGTTGGGGACAAAAAGGAAGGTCAAAGAAAGGAAAGGATTGCTTCCCAGAGTGATGGAATAGTGATAATGAATAACATTGAAAAGTTCAATTACCCAACTCATTATGCTTCTGTCTTCTCTTCCAAGGAATAAGATGTTTGATGTGGGAAAGAGAAAACAAAATTTTTGACAGGGAGTTGAAACCAATGATAAACAAGGTGGTGATAAGGGAGGACCAGGTCCATAAGTGAGTTTAAGTCACCAGGCCCTGATGAAGTATGTTCTAGTTATTGAAAAAGTGGGAGAAAAGATTGTTAAACTGCCCTAAGTGATCTCTGAAAGATCATGGCAAAGGGTAAAGGATTGAGGCAGAGCAAATATGATTAATTTTTTTTTAAGTCATTGGGGTTAAGTAACTTGCTCAAGGTTACATGGCCAGTTATTTCTGGGTGTGGTGCTAAGTATCTGAGCCCGGATTCTATCCCAGGTCATCCCGACTCTGGGGCCTGTGCTACCTGGCCGCCCCGAAACATGCTTAATTCCAAAAAAAGGAGAATGAAAAGAATCTGCAAATTAGGCATCTGAGAACTTGACTTCTATTCTTGGCAAAAATTCTAGGACACATCGTTAACAAAGATGATTTGTGAACATTTAGAAAGACAAACAATGATCACTGAAAGTCAGCACAGCTTCATCAAGAAGAGGGTATGTCAAAGTAACTTCATGTATTTTTTTTGGCAGGATAACTGTCAAAAAAGACTGGCAGATCAGAAGAACCCCAGAGACTTAGTCTGTCTAGATTTCAACAAAACATTTGGCAAAGTCCTCAGGCCATCTTTTTAGATAAGATGAAGACATCTGGGCTAAATGATAGTAAAGAAAGTCACACAGCTTCAGAATAGGTTGGACAACTAGGCCTATAGAGTAGCTGGTCAGTGTGGACTAAGTAGATGGTTCTGTTTATAGACCGTGGGTCAAAATACTTCTAGTTACTTATGACCTTGGCCTTAAATAATGGGGATTTAAAACAATGACTTACCATTTTTCTCACTCTGCATTCTAACATGAGAACTTCTGAGCTTACCTCATGCTAACATTCCTCATGCCAAGGAACAGCATTGAAAGACTAAAACTTTTCATCAGGCTTAGAATGAACTGAATGGCACTGTAACAAAATCAACCTCAATGATACAGGCCACCTTCCCCAATGTGTTCTGTTTCATTCCCTTTTCCCACAGAAGAGTTTAGGTCATGAACCTCAACAGAGGCCTCCATTACTTAAAAGGTTAGAAGAATGGGCTGAATCTAATACATTGAAATTCAATAGGGATAAATATTATCTTGTACCTGAAGTGAAACAAAACAAAACTCAACTTCACAAAGACAAAATGGGAGAGGCAATTGTTCCCATGAAAAAAAGGTCTAGTAGTTTCTACAGACCATGAACTCAAAATCAGTCAACAGTGTTCCATGGTAACCAAAATGAAAGCCAGTGCCATACCAGAGGGAATAAAATGAGACATAATGTTTGGAACAAGGAGGTGATGATCTCACTGTACTGCTCCTGGCTTCTATATTCAGTCCTAAGTGCTTTGTTGTTGTTATTTTTCAGTCATTTTCAATCATGTCCAACTCCTAGTGACCCCAGTTGGGTTTTCTTGGCAAAGATACTGGAGGGGTTTGCCATTTTCTTCTCCAGCTTATTTTACAGATGAGGAAACTGAGGCAAACAGGGTTAAGTGATTTGCCCAGGGACACACAGCTAGGAAGTATCTGAGGTCAGATTTGAACTCAGGAAGATAGTTCTTCCTGATTCCAGGACAGGTACTTAAGTGACTGTGCCCCACAGTTGCCCACTCTTAAGTGCTGCAGTTTAGTAAAGAAAGATATTGATGTGATGGTGTGTAACCAGAAATGAGAGGGGTGGGGTGTGGATGCATGAGGATAATAAGAAGATAGTAAGCCATGACTTAAAAGAATGGACTGAAGGTGGTGGGGGCAGGGAGGCTCTAGCCTGGAGAAGAGAAGACTTAAGGAAGAAATTAGTCTAATATTAGAAAGTTTCGTACAGAAATATTACTCTTATTTTGCTTGACTTCCCAGGGCAGAACCAAGAAAAATGGGAAGATGCAGAGAATCAGACTTAGGGTAGAAAAAAAACCAAACTTCTTAACCCTTCAAAAGTTGCATGGGCTGCTTCAGAAGGCGATGGCTTGCTGCTCACTGGGATTCTTCAAGTAAAAGGTTGGATGGGGGGGAGGGAGAGTCTAGATAGCACAGTGAATAGAGCACCAGCCCTGGACTCAGGAAGACCTGAGTTCAAATCTTACTTCAGTCACTTAACCCTTACTAGCTATGTGACCTTGGGCAAGTCACTTAACCCCAATTGCCCTGCTGTCCTCCCTCAAAAAAAATAGTAAAAGGCTGGATGGTCACTCCTCTATAATGTAGCAGAGGGTCACTCCTCTATAATGTAGCAGAGGTTTTTTATTACACATAAGTTGAATTTCATGGTCTCTAAAGTGTCTTCCAACTTTGCGATCTTGTTATTCTGTGGCTGTAACAGGCAGCTACACTGATACTGATGAAAAAATGCTAACTGACAAGAAAGGATGGGGCCAAAAACAATCTATCCATAAATTTATGACACAGATTTCCATGGTTACTTAGTATAGGCCTTGAGGGCATCACTATCAGAGTACAGTATCATAGGTTTAGAGATAGGAGAGGCTTAATGTAACCCTTCCCCAAATCACAAATCCCATCAATAACAACAAAAGTGCACAGAGAGCTGATGGCCTCTGGGGATGGGGAACTCAGCACCTCCTAGAGCCCACTGCACATTAGGTAAGACTGTTAGTACCTTAAATGCCTCATGAACTTAGAGTGGGGAAGGATCTTAAATCTCACATAATCCAACCTTTTCATTATAGAAATGAAAAAAGCAGCCCAAGCTCCCCAAAGAGGTGTAGTTTGCTTGATGTCATGCAATATGTTAATGTCAGAGAAAGAACTTGAATCCATTTCTCCTGACTGAACCTAGGGCCAGTTCCACTAAAACAGGCTCCTGTCCCGGGCATAAAGTCTCAGTTTCCTCATCTGTGAATGATGGGGTGGGACTATTCAATCCCCAGCCTTCCTCTCAACTCTAGCTTTGTTATTTGTTCTACTAATAGGCTTTAAATTTTTTAAAATTTTATTCTGAACTTAAGAAACTAAACAAGCATTTCTATAACATAATAGAATCGGAAAAACTGAAGCTGCAAATCTACTATGTACAACTTGCTATTCCTTTTAATATATAATAAGCTTATCGTGTAACGTTTTCCCTGTTTTTTCCTCGATCTTCTGGCTCCCCTCCACCTCGCCCTAGATAGCCACCATTAGACACAGATATGCCAAGAATAGAGTTCTGGGCATGGAATCAGAAAGACTTGCTTTCAAATCTAGCCTCAGATCCTTGCTAGTTGTCTCACCCTGAACAAGTCATTTAACTTCTGTCTCATTTTTCTCATTTGTAAGATGGGGATGATAGGGGAGGCTAGGTGGCGCAGTGAATAGAGCACCGGCCCTGGGGTCAGGAGGACCTGAGTTCAAATCCAGCCTTAGACACTTAATACTTACTGACCCTGTGACCTTGGGCAAGTCACTTAACCCCAATTGCCCTGCCCTCCCACCTCAAAATAAAAAAAGATAGGGATAATAATTAGCACCCACCTAATAATGTTGTTGTATGGATCTGAGGCAATTAATATTTGGAAAGTTCTTCGAAAACCTTAAATGACTATACAAATGCCAATTATTATTACTATTATGATGAGTTGTTGTTGTTATAGTCAAAGAGAAATAATTGGGGCAGTTAGATGGCACAGTGAATGGAGCACCAGCCCTGGCATTAGGAGGGACTGAGTTCAAATAAGGTCTCAGACATTTGACACACATACTAGCTGTGTGACCTTGGGCAAGTTACTTAAGCCCAATTGCCTTGCTTTCCCTCCTACAAAAAAAAAAAACAAAACAAAAAAAAAAAAACAACCAAGATAATTCACCAGCTGAGTGAAAAATGTCTAACATCCTATCTTTGGACAAGTCAGAATTTGAATAAAAATAGCAAATCTATTGTTCCTGCCTCTCTCATCTCCTCTGGACATTCCTGCCATGCATGCCAAGGTGGCATGAGAGTGGGTGGGGCAGGGGTTAATTGGGGGCACAAAACACAGCAGCCAGAGAGCTGGAAGCAGAGGAAAGCCTTATTCCTCAAGGCAAAATCTTTCACCTGTGATGTTTCCCGAGGCAGGAAGGGAGAGAAGCTGCCTACCAGATGCCAATACAAGAAAGATTGCCTGGGGTTACAGTGCCAATCCATTCCTTAAGAACCAAGCATATCAAGCTGTGAACAAGAGGACACAGAGAACCGAACTTCAGAAAACCAAGGGGAAAAAAGGATAAAGAAGAAGAAAGAGAAGCAGGAGTGAACTGGAGGGAAGGGCACAAGATACAGCTTTGTCACAGACAACTGGGGCTTATTGTTCCTGGGTCTCAGAATCTGAAGTCGAGATCGTTTTTGTGACTACCTGCTTCCTGCTTCTCAAAAGAACTCTGCTGGTCTGAGGCTTAGCTCTCAGTTCAGCTCTGATAGGTCAGGGTCATTAACTGTATATATCATCCTCATAGGATTGTAGATTTGGAGCTAGAAGGGCCCTGCGAGGCCATTGAGTCCAACACTATCACTTTACACTTGAGGAAACTAAGGCATGGAATCATTAAGTGAACTTTCTCAGAGTTACAGTGTCTGAGTTAGAATATGAACCCAGTTTTTCCTGACTTCAGGTATGGTTCCCTACATACTGTGCCACATTACCATTAAGATAACTTTTATAAATGATATATTTTCAGGGGTGGCTAGGTGGCACAGTGAATAGAGCATTGGCCCTGGAGTCAGGAGAACCTGAGTTCAAATCTGGCCTCAGACATTTAACATTTACTAGCCATGTGACCTTGGGCAAGTCATTTAACCCCAATTGACCTGCTTTCCCCCTCCAGAAAAAGAAACACACACACACACACACACACACACACACACACACACAAATGATACGTTTTGTTCATAAAATGTAGAATAAAAGAGTAATTGTGACTGATGGTACCTGGAACCTCACTCTTGTTTTCAGTTTATTACAAGAAAGGAGGTGGATTTTCTTTGACTCTAAAAAGGTGAGTCCTTTTTGTCACTAAGGTCAACCCCTCTTCCAGTGACTTTGATTCCATTATTTCCTATCCTCTCTAGCAACTTGACTCAACAATCATCACCCCTTTTCCTCCACCACCCCATCTTCAAACATTCCCTATCTATTGGCTCCTTCTCTGTTACCTGCAAAGATGCAGAGATCTCCCCCTTGCATTAAAAGCAACAAAAAAATCTTTCCTTTGTTTCTGCTGCTCCCTCAGGTTAGCTGTCTTCCTAAATGTTTCCCTCATAGCCAAACTTTGGTGGTAGGGTGAAGGCAGGGAAACAGTAACAATAAGAAAAAACTATCTAGGTTTGTCACCTTCATTTCTTTAACTCCCAGTTATTTCCCAGCCCCTTATAATCTGGCTTCCAGCCTTATCATTCATTTGAAACTACTCACTCCAAGGCAGCCAAAGATCTCTTAATTGCCAAGTCCAATGGTTTCTTCTCAGTCTTCATCCTTCTTGACCCTTCTTCTCTATGTCCCATTGTCAACCACCTTCTCCTAGATGACTCTTGCCTCTCTGGGTTTTTAGTATAACATTCTTTCTTGGTTCTCCTACTTGTCTGAATGGTTGTCAATCTCTTTTGCTGGTCCATTATCTACTGTATACAGTTCTCTGTTCTGGGTCATCCTCTCTTTTCTATGGTCTTTTTTTTTCTTTTGGCCTTTTGGAGGGCAATTGGGGTTAAGTAATTTGCCCAAGTTTACATGGCTAGTATTTTTGTGTGGGTGTTAAGTGTCTGAGGCTGGAACCAAACTCGGGTCCTCCTGACTACAGGGCTGGCTCTTTACTCACTGCGAATTTTTTTTTGGTGATTTTATCAGCCCCCGTGGGTTCAATATCAGCCATCTCTAAAATTACAACTCCTAGCCCTTGTGGCTACAGCTTACTTTTCCAAGCTACGTTCCAAGCTGAAATTCTATGTTCTAGCCAAAGCAAACTACTTAAGATTCCTCGCACTTTGGGTATACTGGTCAATTTTTAACAATCAGCTCTTCAGAAAAAAAAAATATGCTCAACACATTTAAATTCAATGTATATTATCAACATTTTCATCACTTTCTTAAGTTTAGACAACTATCAAAACAACAAATTAAGCCCTAATTTGTAGCATTTGCTGATTTCAGAGGTATGAATGCTCACTCAGAAAATTTAACAATTTACTCTTGGGAAGCAGTTTGAACTTTTATTTTATTTTATTTTTTGCTTTTTGGAGGGCAAATGGGGTTAAGTGACTTGCCTAAGGTCACATGGCTAGGTTGTTTTGGGTGTGTGTGTTAAATGTCTGAGGCCGGATCCAAACCCAGGTTCTCCTGACTCCAGGGCCAGTGCTGTATTCACTGTGCCACCTAGCCACCCCATAGTGTGAACTTGTTACAACATTCCACAATGTATTCTACATTTGATTTCCTGTCTCCATATCTTCACACAGGCTATCTCCCATATATGGATGACATTACCCCCTTCATTTCTAGGGCAACTAAGTAGTGCAGTAGATAGATTGTGGGGCTTGGAGTCTTCTTTATCTTCCTGAGTTCAAATCTGGTCTTGGCCACTTACTAACTACATGATCCTGGGCAAGTCACTTAACCTTATTTGCCTCGGTTTTTCTTTTTTCTTTATTTTTTAATCAAATGCTTTATTAACTTCTAGTTTACATCATTCATTTCCGCAAGATTTTGAGTTATAGTTTTTCTCCCTGTTTTTCCCCTACCCACCACACCAAAATAGTGGTCCCACTAGATATCCCCTCCTCCAATGTGTTCTCCCCCATACCTTCTCCAATACCCCCTCTGACTTTCCAGTAGGGCACAGAGGATCTCTATGCCCTAGTGCCTGTATGTATTATTTTTCAGTTACATGTAAAATAATATTAATAATATTATATATATATACACATATATATTTAAACATTTGATTTTAAAACTTTGAATTCCAGATTCATTCCCTTCCTCCCTTGTTACCCACCCTTACTGGGAAGATAAGCAATTCAGTATAGGTTGTACATGTGTAGCTATTTCCATAGTGGATATATTGTAAAAGACTGACTATATTTCCCTCCCTCCTATCCCACTTCTCATTTTTTCTATTCTCTACTTTGATCCTGTACCCTTTCAAAAGTGGGTGCTTCCAACTTCCCTCCCCCCCAGCCTGCCCTCCCTTGCATCACCCCCCCTCTCATTCCCTTCCCCCCTACTCTTCTGTAGGGTGAGATACCCTATTTAGTGCGTATGTCATTCCATCCCTAAGCCAAATTCAATGAGAATAAGGTTGACTCATTCCCTTTTGCCTTCCTGTTCTTCCCCTCCATTGTAAACATTTTTCCTTGCCTCTTTTATATGAGATAGTTTACTCCATTCTGTCTCTCCCCATCTCCTCTCATTATATCTCTCTCTCACCTCTTAATATCACCTTTTAAGTATAATCCCTTCCTATTAAATTGTTCCTGTGCCTTCTATCTATATATACCTATACACATAGATATACATATTCACATATGTATTCATATGGCCATATACCCTCCTATATAGACATATATGTATGTATACATACATATACATGTATATATATATATATATATACATTTCTATTCCCTTCAACTTTTCTCATACTGAAAAAAATTTCATCAGTTATAATTATAATTTTTCCTCATGGGGATGTAAATAGTTTAACTTGGATAAGTTCCTTATGAATTCTTTTCCCTGTTTACCTTCTCATGCTTCTCTTGCTTCTTGTATCTCAATGTCAAATTTTCTATTCAACTCTGGTTTTTTCATCAAGAATGTTTGAAAGTCCTCCATTCTAGTAAATGACCATACTTTCCCCTGAAACATGATACTCAGTTTTGCTGGGTAGGTGATTCTTGGTTTTAATCCCAGCTCCTTTGGCCTTTGGAATATCATATTCCAAGCCCTTCAATCCCTCAGTGTAGAAGCTGCCAGATCCTGTGCTATCCTGATTGTGTTTCTACAATATTCAAATTGTTTCTTCCTGTCTGCTTGTAATATTTTCTCCTTGATCTGGGAATTCCAGAATCTGGCTATAATATTCCTAGGAGTTTTCTTTTTGGGATCTTTTTCAAGAGGTGATTGGTAGATTCCTTCAACCTCTATTTTGCCCTCTGCTTCTAAAACATCTGGGCAATTTTCCTTGAGAATTTCTTGAACGATGATTTCTAGGTTCTTTTTTTGATCATGGCTTTCAGGTAGTCCAATAATTTTTAAATTATCTCTCCTGGATCTATTTTCCAGGTCAGCAGTTTTCCCAATGAGATATTTCACATTGCCTTCTATTTTTTCATTCGTTTGGATCTGTTTAATAGTATATTGATTTCTCAAAAAAGTTGGTAGCTTCCATTTGCTTCAATCTAATTCTGAAGGAATGATTCTCTTCAGTGAACTTTTGAGATTCTTTTTCCATCTGGAAAATTTGGTTTTTTAAGGCATTCTTTTCCTCATTGCCTTTTTGAACCTCTTTTGCCATTTGAGTTAGTCTGTTTTTTAAGGTGTTATTTTCTTCAGTCAGGTTGTTGACTCTCATTTTATAATTGTCTTCCATCGTTCTCATTTCTCTTCCCAGTTTTTCCTTCATTTGTCTTATTTGGTTTTCAAAATCCTTCTTAAGCTCCTCTGTGGCCTGTAACCAGCACATATTTTTCTTGAAAGCTTTTAGTGTAGGAGTTCTGACTTCCCTGTATTTCTCCTATTCCATGCTTTGATCCTTTTTGTCCCCAAAATAGCAGTGTAAAGTTGGGTTTTTATGCTTGGTTTGCTTCCTTTGCCTGCTCATGTTGCTACTTGATTACTTGATTTTTGAGCTTTTTGCCACAGTAAGAGTTTGCTACCAGACAGGGGAGCTTTATCCCAAATCCTGGGGTTTTCTTATCTGCCAGAGGTATTAGTTGGGTGCCTTCTCTGAGGCCTTCACATGCTCTGGCAAGCTGGTCACATACCGCAAGACCTCCACCCTAGACAGCAATACAGATCCAAGCAGGTTAAAGCAAGAGAGGTTACCCCTCAGACTGGTCGCTTGGTCCCCCTACAATCTGCAGGCCAGCAGCTGAAGCTACCACATGGTGGGAGCTGCATGGCCGCAGGGCCTCAGCAGCTTTTCCCTCCAGGGGGTAAAGGCCAACTGCACTCCTGATCTGGATCCCAAATTCTACAGTGCACTGAACTCTCACTTTGTTCTTAGCATCTATGTGTTGATAATTCTGGAAATCATCACAGCTGCTGGTGATCTGAAGTCCCTCTAACCAGCCCAGCTGGCTGTGGCCTCCCTGAAGCTAAGGCCTCTGCTTGTGTGGGGCTGGACTTCGCTCCCAGAGCACTGAGCTAGTCGCTCCCTGCTGGCCTTCCGGTCTGTCCTCAGTGGGAGGTTAGCTTCTCTGTGTCATTTTCTGGGTTCTGTAGCTCCAAAGTTTCTTCAGCATCCCCTTTTACATGGATTGGAGGAGGTGGGAGCAGGAGCCCCGCAGAAGTCCTGTTTCTATGCCAACATCTTGACTATGCCCCCCTTTAGTTTTTCATCTGTAAAATGATATGGAGAAGGAAATGGCAAACTACTCCAGTATCTCTGCCAAGAAAATACCTCCAAACAGGGTCACAAACGTGACTGAAATGACATACTAGTGCTTTCATTTCTACCTGGAGATTCCCAGGTCTGCTCAAATGCTCCCTCTTACATGAGACCTCTGCTGCTTCTTCCTCTACTGCACCCTAGGTGCTGGAGCTCACTCCACTCCTGGAATTATTTGTATATATCTTGCATTTTCTTATCTATGTTCATGTTGTTCTCTTTCCCAGCAGTCTACTTGACTCCCCACTCTGCCTCCGACAATAAAATGTAAGCTCCTTGAGAGGGAGATGTTTTATTTTACTTTTCATCCTGAGTGCTTATTACAGGGCCTAACACATGGGAGAAGCTTAATCAATGCTTTGGATGAACCAGTGAATGAATGAATGCCAGTGTTGTCCATTATGTTTGACCACTAGGATATTGTGGAAAAGGTCTGGGAATGGCATTAGTGCACTGAAGACTGACAGAAGGATGCTCACAGAGGTCTTTCATAAAGCCCTAGAACTGGATCTAAATTTGTCAGAAAAAGTGGGTGCTCTTGGTTCAGTTTAAAATTGTTAGGTGTTGATTTGCTAATATGGTGGATTAATGGTACCTGAAGGCCCTGACTCCCATAATTTGTGGAAGGGGTGTGAAGGAACCGTAGCTTTAAAGCGGAAAACAAATTGGTTTAGAAAATGTTGAGACCTAAAACAAGTTCAAAACATAAAATTCATTTAAAAGACAAAGGAAATCTTATTTCACCAAAGGAGATAATAGATTATACCCCACCTGACTCCCAACTCCGTTAAGAACGAAAGAAAAAAGAAAAATATAAATAAAACCTCTTTGGGGGTACTCAATAATTTTAAGAGTATAAAGGGGTCCAGAGACCAACAGATTTGAGAACCACTGCCCCAAAGCATTAAATCTTCTACCTTACATGCTCTAAGGTAAAAGAAAGGGAACAGTAAACACAGTCCATTTGATATATGGTACCATTGGTAGGGACCCTCAGAAAGAGCCACCTCCCAGGGTTTGAGTGTTTTTGGACAGTAATTAACAGGTCTAAAGGGATCATGGATCTAGCTGTGGTGGGGGAAGGTGGGGAGCTATTTCCTGAGTTGATCCTGCTTATTGATTGAGGGCCAGGGGCTCACAGTACTATGCTCACCTAATGGCTGTTTTTCTTTTTCTTTATTTTTTTTTGGAGGGGGGGAAGGTGGGGCAATTGGGGTTAAGTGACTTGCCCAAGGTCACACAGCTAGTTTTGTGTTAAGTGTCTGAGGCTGGATTTGAACTCAGGCCTTCTTACTTTTACTGAAAAGTTAAATAAAACATCTCCCTCTCAAGGAGCTTACATTTTATTTTATTTTTTTTTAAAGCAATTGGGGTTAAGTAACTTGCTCAAGGTTACACAGCCAGTTATTTCTGGGTGTGGTGCTGAGTATTTGAGCCCAGATTTGATCCCCAGGTCATCCCGACACTGGAACTTGTGCTTTTACTTGCTGAGCCACCTGGCCACCCCTAAGCAATTGGGGTTAAGTAACTTGCTCAAGGTTACACGGCCAGATGTTTCTGGGTGGGTGCTAAGTGTCTGAGCCCGGATTCGATCCCCAGGTCATCCCGATACTGGAGCCAGTGCTGTTACTCTCTGTGCTACCTGGCCACCCCCATGAGCTTACATTTTATTGTTGGAGGCAGAGTGGGGAGTCAAGTAGACTGCTGGGAAAGAGAACAACAGCACTCCAGGGCCGGTACTATACTCACTGTACCACCACTGCCACCCCCATAATGATTGTTTTTCAATCATTTTTCAGGTGCGTCAGACTTGTCATGACCCCATCTGCGGGCTGAATTTGTAAGAACCTTTTGGAGTCTGTCTTTGTAACATGGGTATTCGTCATCCATTAGTTTATAAAGAATTTAAAGTTTCTGACATATGGTTTTAGGTGTCTGATTATGCCTTTTTAGGTGGTGTTATTGTTATATTTACTTTGCAGTCATGTCCCACTCTTCATTACCACATTTGGGGGTTTCTTGGCAAAAATGCTGAAGTGGTTTGCTGTTTCCTTCTCCAATTCATTTTACAGATAAAGTAACTGAAGCAAATAGGGATTAGTGACTTGTCCAGGGTGACACAGCTAGTAAGTGTCTGAGGTCACATTTGAGCTCAGGAAGATGAGTCTTCCTGAGTCCACTGCACCACCTAGCTGTCCATGCCACCTATCTAGGTATTCAGTAGGTGCTATAATTTTGGAGAGTGAAGTGATGTATTGCATGGTCTCTACTATTTCTTTGTACAATCTGAACCAATAAATATGTTTAGGCTCCTTAAGGATAATATTTCTATGAGTTCTGATGTGAATGATCTGACCCTAAATCATTGTCATAAACACTTCCCTTTCTGTAAACAAATCCATGATGCAGGCATCTGTTCTGCTCTTCTGAAGGTTGGCTGAGGTCACGCAGATTAGTTAGTATTTTTGTGAATCACTCCCCTTTCTCCACTCAGCTCCGTGCCTCATCAAACTGCTCAAGGCTGGTACATTTTCCTAATTTCTGTCTGCTTCCAGTGAAAATGAACAAGCTTTTTGGGTGAGACTCACGTGCTCATACCTGGCAGGAAAGCAGTGTTAACTCAAAGAGCACATTTAACTCTTAACTACAGGATGGCCTCTCTTTAGAGAATTGAAGCCCCATTTGAGCTAATTGTGGCTGTCAAATTATCCTCCTTGTTAAGTATGAAAGTACACTTCATTGACAATTTAGACTCCCTAGGGAGTTGGCACTGTAAGGATTGGTTCTCAGGGAACACTTGTGTGAACAATAAAAGGGACCTGCTCTTTCCTCCTTCCATCCTTGCTGCCTTAGACTGCCTTTACCTATCTGCACAGAGGGAGTTCCAACTTCAAGGGGTTCTCTCTCTTCAAGGGATTAGATTTGCATTATGGGAATGAAGAGTCACAAAATGTTTTCTGTGGTTGTCATCAGGCTCCCCTGTATCTGCCAAAGTTCTCAACATGGAAACTGCTGCCCAGTATAATTATGGACATTCAAACCAGTACCACAACCACTACTGCCCACCTACACACTTTAGCCAACTGCAATTTAATCCAATTCAATCCGGGGAGAATTTTTAGGTGTCCATCTATGTGAAAGGCATGTGCTAGGCACTGGACGTACAAGTTAAAAATAGAAAATAGTCCATGCCCTCAGGGATCTGACATTCTACTGGGGGACACAATATTTAAATAGAACTGCAGTAAAGAAAAAAAAGACAAGCCCTCTCATGCACATCCCTTTCTCTCCATTTGTAGAGCTGCTGTCATTATAGACCCCCTCATGTCACAGATAGACTGTTACAATAACCTGATGGCTGGTCTCTCTGATTTAAGGCTCTCCTTACTCTAATCCACACTCTACTCAGCTTTCAGAATGATTTTCATAAAACAGAGATATGAAAATATCACCCACCTTCTCAATGAACTCTTCTGACTCCCTATTACCTCTTTTTGTAATCAAATAGAAAATCATTTGAGAATTAAAGCCTATTGCAGCATGGTCTTTACCCACAATTCAGTCTTCTTACATTTTACTCCCCTTCCCTCTATGTACTCTATGGGGGAAGCTAGGTGGATAGTGGATAGAGTGCTAGGCCTGAAGTAAAGAAGACATTATCTTCCTGAGTTAAAATCTGGCCTCAGATACTTCCTAGCTGCGTGACCCTGGGCAAGTCACTTCACCTTATTTGCTTCAGTTTCTTCATCTGCAAAATGAGCTGGAGAAGGAAATGGCAAGCCACTCTTTCCCAAGAAATCCTCAAACAGGGTTGCAAAGAGTCCAACACAACTGAACAACAAAATGTACTCAATGATCCAGCTGCACTGGCCTGTTCGTTCTTCCTTGAACATGCAACACTACGCCTCCTACCTCTATGACTTCTCACTGTTACGTCTCCTGGAATTCCTTTCCTCCTGACCTCTTCATCCTCCAGGTTTACCTGCCTTCCCTTAAGGCTTAGCTTGTATCTTCTCTTCTATAGGTATTTCTCAGTCTACCCCATTGTTCCCACCCAGTGCCTTCACTCTGAGACTATCTTCCATTTTCACTATTTATATCTTGCATGTATGTAATTATTGTTGTTTCCCCCATTAAAATGTAAGCTCCTCAAGGGCAAGTTTCTCCTCATTGTATCCCAGTACTTAGAACAGTTCCTGGCACACAGTAAGCACTTAATAAAAGCTTGTTAACTGACTGACACTCTTGCCCTCTTACCCCATCTAGTAAACTTTAGAAAACAAAATGAAAATAAATATCTACCTTCCTGCAAAATTATTTCATAGATAAATGCTAATGAGATCTAGAAGTCAAAAACTGCAGGGATTTTAAAAAATGAAGGAAAAAAACCTCAGCCTGGCCTGGCACCAATACACAAGCCTGGCCGAATAATTGCACTGGCAGCCCCAAGTCACTGGCATGCAGCGGTCAATTGCTTGTTATTAAAAGTGTTGTACCTTCCCAAGGAACTACTGTTTATTAACAGCCTTCACCATCGTAGCTGAATAATGCATGAGCTCCCCATCTAGCCCTCCCCATTACAAAGGAGGTCATTCTTCTGCTGCTCCATCACCAGCAGGATCCCTTCAGCCACTGCCTCTCACTGGGAGGGATTTTTCCTTTCCAAGGACGATGGAGCATAGAATACAATTCAAGATGCCCTCTGGGCATCTCTACCCAGACTAATTTCTAATAACAGCTGACCTCAGGGAGATCTGAGGTCACCCTTCAACACAGCAGGGCTTTGTCTGAACATCTGTAATGAAGCAAGACCCGGGGCAGGGAGAAGGGAATGGTTCTTTAATCCCTACTCCAATGTAGTCTCCCTTTTCCCCCCTTCCACCCATATGGGGTTCTCTTTCTTTGCTCTATAACCTTTCTTATCCCCATCTTGGCAAGGTGAGGTTGGTTATAAAGATGCATGAAAGCAAAGGCTTCTGGGGGCTGTGGAACAAGGTAATGGCCACAATCTAAGGTAGGCTACCGGGGAGGGTATTAGGGTAAAATGCAGCTGCATGTATTTGAGGAGCAAGGACCAAGAATGGAATATGGAATAAAGCCCTGGAGTATCTGGGCTTGTCACTTCCCTTTCTCCCCCCAGTCACAGCATAGGCCTAGGTATAATGATGCCTGGGGAGATCTATATTTCCTGCCCTTTCTGATTTAAGGAACAGTAAATAGACAAGAAGCTACATCTGAAGTCAGCCCAGCCATCACGTATTCAGATAACTGAAATTCCTAATGATATTTTCTCCCTGCTCAGCTATGAGATTGGGTGGGGACAAGGAGTATTCTAAGCACCCAAACTTTGTTTTTGAACCCTGGGTTTTCAAGGGGCTTGCCTTGGGAGTCAGAATAAGAGTATTAATAATATTGGATTTGGGGGAGGCTAGGTGGCACAGTGAATAGAGCACTGGCCCTGGAGTCAGGAGGACCTGAGTTCAGGTCTGGCCTCAGGCACGTAACTCAAAAAAACTAGCCATGTGACCTTGGGCATGTCACTTAACCCCAATTATCCTACCTTCCCCCTCCAAAAAGCAAAAAAAAAAAGAAGATTGGATGGGGAGCTGGGGATCTGGGGGGTCCCAGTCCTAGCTGTGTTACTTACCACCTATGTGTGACATAGGTAATCACAACCTTGGGGAGCTTCAGTTTCCCATCCCCAAAAGAAGGGGATTTCATCAGTCAACTTCTACAGTCTCTTCTGGCCCTATATTTAGAATCTCATAAAGTTTTGGTGGACGGCTCCTAGGAGGAACCTAGTACTCAGTATTGTGTGGTGGTTGCTTTAATAAATTTGAGCTTCATTCTTTTTTCTTCTTTTGTTATTAGTCAAGAACCATATAGAGTTGAGCTTGGTTATGCAGGGGATTCCATTATACCATGCTTGTATGATCGAAGTCCATTGAAATGCAATGGGGGGGGGGAGAGGAGTGGGATCTCCTGGAGGATGGGTACATAAATCATATGAGAGAAATTGGATTGATGAACACATATCATATGCACCTCAATTAAGGAGATCTGCCCTCTCTCACCCAAAATAAAAGTAGAACTTAGGCAAAGAGTTACCTGGATCTCAGAGTGCTGGGGGCCACTTGATACATCATCAAGTGTGATCTGAGAAGTGAGATAAACCGGGCCAGGCAGGCAGTTCAGGATAGAACTCAGTTTATTGATACAACAAGTAAGTTTTTTATAGAGCAATGAGACAAAGAGGTAACAATTGGTCACTATGTTTTCCATTACGGCTTTGTTTAGTTCCATGTCAGCCAGATGAAGTCAGGCAAATCTTGAAGGCTATCATGTCCATTCTTTATCTAGTGTTCCCATTTCACACTGGACGGGCTGTACACTCCCTTGTACTTAGTTCCCTTTGTGTCACTACTATCAGGGTGAGTAAGAATTCAGGGTGCTCTGTTCCCTGCACATCACAGAGAGTGGTGAACCAGCATCCGGTTGGCCTGGGAGCAGCTGCAAGAAGCTGGCCACTTCTACCTGCCTCACTGGAGTTGGCCCTCAACATCAGAGAATCATAGAAAGTTCAGCATTTCCCTCCTGGTATTGCATGGAGTAAATAGTCACTAGGCCAGTGAGATTGGTACAGTGGATAGAGTGCCTGGCCTAGAATCAGGAAAATTCATCTTCCTGACTTTCCTGACTTCAGACAGTTAGTAGCTGTGTGACCCTGGGGCAGTCATTTAACTCTGTCTCAGTTTCCTCATCTGTAAAATGATCTGGAGAAGGAAATGGCAGACTACTCTAGTATCTTTGCCAAGAAAACCCCAAATGGAGTCACAAAGAGTTGTACACGACTGAAAAAAATGACTCAACAATAACAATACCTAGAAAAGCACCATCAGGCAGATAAAACCATGTGATGGAAACTTGCAATCCTTTATAAGGCAGTGGATGGCAAATCTCCATACTATAAAGACAGATCCCAAAGTATTCTTGAGAATTCAACAAATAAAATGATACTCATTGGGGTGGCTAAGTGGTGCAGTGAATAGAGCACCGGCCCTGAAGTCAGGAGGACCTGAGTTCAAATTTGAACTCAGATACTTAACACTCATTAGTTGTGTGACCTTGGGCAAGTCACTTAACCCCAATTGCCCTGCCTTCCCCCTCCAAAAACCCCCAATAAATAAATAAATGATACTCATTTAGATGCTTATCAGAGCATTATCATAGAACTGTTGCCCACAGTCAACTAGGCTTTCTTAATTAAATTTTTATTGAATTGTATTTATTCATAAAAATTTAAGAACACTTAAAACAAATATTGCCATACTGACTACTTATAATCTCCAAACCATATGGAATGAAGAGCTTTCAAAATATAAAGACCTAGCAGAAGTCAAAGTCATATAGCAACAGGATGAGACATATCATCACTATCATCTCATCTACAACTGGAACTGTCTCAAAGGTGCTCTCAGAGCACCTACAAAAATGAGCTCACATCTCAGTATTTTATTAATTTCAAAAGACCCCCCCTATACAATAGTTTTTGTATCACTGATTTTTCTTTAATGTAATCCCAGCTAAGAGATCAATAAAGTTAGGTTATCTAATAGCCAGAAAAAATCTAGATGATCCTTTGGGTGGGTCCTCTAGTGTGGGAATGAATGAAGGAATGAATCAATGAATGAAAAAAGCATTATTATTATGTGTTAAGCACTATGCTAAGCAGTGTAAATACAAATAAAAAATAAAGACACAAGGGAGTATGTTGATGTATCCTTCACAAGATCAATAGCAGTATTGATTTGGTATGGTTCCTGATAAGTAAGGGAGGGTGGAGATATATCTATCCACTCACAAGGGAAAATATGGTAGGAAAATAAAGTGAAGCATGGCTATGGCATACTTGAAACAGTGGGCATGTTAAGGTATTTTACACGTTAAGGTATCAAAAGTGGGGCAGAAGGTCAGGGTAGAGAAAAGTATCAGAATTGTAAGGGTTAACACTTACAGGGCATGGTTTCTATTCCCTTGGCTGGCTGACTAGCTAAAAAATACCTGGGGAATAAAGTAAAATATATCTGAGGCCCTTTTATAGTAATGGGCTAAGTGAGAAACTCACCAATGGGACTTAGGGGGCCATAGGAAAGGGCTTAACCTTGGCTTCAAAGCATAGGCCAGGATCCAAAAGACACAGAAGCAGTGATGATACCTGCCTCAGTGATTTGGGGAGACTGAAAGATGAGGAACAGAGTGAAGAGTTCCAGAGGGTGGTGTTGAAATTTAAAGAGAGAAAAAGGGGAGTTTTATTGGTTTATTACAAATGCATCTCTGAGGAAGAAAAAAGGAGAAGGGAGAGAAAGAATGGTAGAAATCATTGAAGGGACATTATGGATCTCAGGCAGAAGGGGAGCAAAAGAGGGATCAAAGGGAAAATCACACTGGCATTGTATTAAATCCTAGAGGAAATTCCATTTATAGGAAGTGTGTACATGAGGTAGGGGTATGGTAAAGGGGAAGTGTTGGGGGGAAATTAAATGACTTTGCCTGGCTCTCTTCAACACATAAGCTATTAGTACTACAAAAATAATACAGCAATTTATCCCAGGGCCATTTTTGTTTAAACATCATCAATGAAGAATGTGAAGAACAAGATGGTGGTGGTGGTGGTGATGGTGATGGTGGTGATGATGATGATGGTGATGGTGATGGTGGTAATGATGGTGGTGGTGGTGGTGATGATGATGATGGTGATGGTGGTGATGGTGATGGTGATGGTGGTAACAATGATGGTGATGGTGATGATGATGGTGGTGATGGTGATGATGATGATGATGATGATGGTGGTGGTGGTGATAGTGATGGTAGTGGTGATGGTGAAGAAGATGATGATGATGGTGATGGTGGTGATGGTGATGGTGGTGATGGTGGTAACAATGATGGTGATGGTGATGATGATGGTGGTGATGGTGATGATGATGATGATGATGGTGGTGGTGGTGATAGTGATGGTAGTGGTGATGGTGAAGAAGATGATGATGATGGTGATGGTGGTGAAGATGATGATGATGGTGGTGATGGTGATGGTGATGATGATGATGATGGTGGTGGTGATGGTGATGGTAGTGGTGATGGTGAAGAAGATGATGATGATGGTGATGGTGGTGATGATGATGGTGATGGTGGTGATGGTGGTGATGATGATGATGGTGATGGTGGTGATAGTGGTGGTGGTAGTGATGGTAATGATGATAAGCATGGAGAGAGACATAAACAGAGAGATAGTTTAGAAGCCACAGCAAATCAAATAATTTGATTTAGAATTTAGAATATCAACAACAATAACAACAAATACAAAACAAAAACATGTCTTAAGGTTTATAAAGCATTTTGTATACATTATCTCATTTGGGCTTTGCCACAATCCTGTGATGCAAGTATTACACGTATTATTATTCTTGTTTTCCAGATGAGGAAACCAAGTATCAGAGTGATTAAGTGATTTGCCCACAGTCACTCGGTCAGGATTGCAGGTGGAGTTTGAATCCAGGTCTGACTGATTCCAAGCTATGCACTTTACCCTCTTTTAGGTCTTTCTTGGTTCATATGTTGCTGAAGATATTTGCAGAGATATAACCAGAGCACAAACTTCTTTCATAAATGAAATGTTTTTCAAAGGGGTCACCTAAACAGCTCCCTTGGCTTGCCTCCCTCCTTCACCTCTAAAATGACTTACCAGTTTATGAATTGTCAAATCCATCTGGTTCATTTCCATTATTGTGGGAGGACTGTCAGCTGTGGGACAGGAGTGAGATCTTTGTATTTGAACCCATTAGATAAGTGTGAGTCCCTAAGCCTTTACTTTCCTCAGCTGCAAAATAGGGATTATAATACCTACAGTACCTGCCTCGCATGGTTGGAGAGTTTTGGTTTTGAGGTGGTTTTTATTAATTTAGATCCTCTCTCAATGAAGAACAGTGCTTGAAATGCATTATCTCAGATGATGTACTTAGTGACTTGCCCACTATCCTGAAGTCACTGTATGTCAATGCTGGGGAACTTGAATCTAGTCCACCCTGTTTCCAAGGCCGGTTTTCTATCCACAGTGATGTGGCTGCCAGTCCAAAAGAGTTGTTGTGAGACCCAAATCAGATAATGGATGAAAAGCACTTTGTAAATGTTCTAGTACTATCTAAATGTCAGCTGCTATTTGGTCACTTTCTTATATAGATCCAAACATTGCAGGAATGCCGCTAAGAGGCAGGGCACTTGTTTCCCTTTTAATTTTAGAAGTCTGCTCCTATTGATGATTCTAATAATGCAAATCTGAATCCATTTGGGATATGGTAGGAGAGGCATCTTAGCTCATTGCTGGTCCTTTTCTCTACTCCAGTTACCTCCAGATTATTTTAAGCTATAGGATAAACTGAATTTTTGACTGAATGGACTAAAAATTTTAGTGTTTGTGTACACTCAGCCCTGCAGAGGTTACAGAGATCTCAAATCTCCTTGCAATGTCATTTAATGATTTCTGCATAGATTGCTATTCTGGAATCACAAATTACCATAAGAGAAAATGGTGAAGTTGTATGGTCAATGCCTTTTAGTTTAAGTTCTATGAAAAAGACAATCAGAATATTGCAAATAAGTAAACTGCCTTCTTTTTTTACTCAGAGGAAAAAAAAACCACCACTTTATTATGAAACACACCCATCCAATTAGTTAGTCCTATAAGGCCGTAACACAATTGAATGTACCTATGACTGGCCCATTCTGTTGTATCCAGACCATTTGGCGAGAGAGAGAGAGAGAGAGAGAGAGAGAGAGAAATAGAGAGAGACAGAGACAGAGAGATACACAGAGAGAGACAGAGACAGAGTGAGAGGGACACAGGCAGAGAGACAGGGAGAGAAACTTAGATGGACAGAGAGGGAGAGAGACAGAGAGAGATTCATGGACATAGGGAGAAGAGGGAGAGAGAGGGACACAGAATGGGAGGGAAGCATGGAGAGAGACATAAACAGAGAGATATTTTAGAAGCCACAGCAAATCAAATAATTTGATTTAGAATTAGAAAGGACCTAATAAGTTATAGTCAAACTTTCTTATTTAACTAATGATGAAATCCAGACCAAATGAATTTCCTGAGGTCATATAAGTAGTAAGCACAAGAGTTGGGATTTGAAGCTAGGTCTCTCCACTCCAAATACATCCCTAGATGTTTTAAGTCATAGCCAATTCTATTATAGTTCTATAGATCCAGACTATTAGCAGTCTTCCTTGCTACCACGATTGCAGAAGTAAGTATTCTACAGTTTAATGCCACATGTTTAATTCAACATGTTCAATTCAACAAATGATCTAGTTGCTAGAGAAACAAAAATAAAAATGGAATAGTCTTTGTCCTTAAGGAACTTCCATTCTTCTGGGAGTAAGACATATCATACACAAGTAAGTAACTGATAAATCTGTATAAGTCAATACAAAGAAATTTCAAGAGGGAAAGAGTGATAATAACTCCAGATTTCAGGAAAGGCCTCCTATAGGGAATGGCACCTGGGCTGGGATTAAGTCTCCTCTTCCAGTCTTGCACTTTAGAATGGGATACAGGAATTGTTTCTGACACAAGTTTCATCTGCAGAATTATACATTTCCATTTACAGCATGCATTTCCTAATGCTAGATGGGTCACTTCACCTTTAACAGCTTTATTTTCAGCATTTATAACTAGTTCACTTTGAATTGGAGTCAGTGGTTTTCTTTTCTCATTCCCCCTGCCCCACCAGAAGAGCAGCCCCTGAGGACTCTGTCCAGCCTGTAATGAGATTCAGGTCCTCAGTGAGGATGGAAAACCACCTGTCAGATGGAAGGCTTTCTCTTTGCTCCTTTGGTTCTGGCTTGAGTGAGAAATCACAGCGTTAAGTCATCTCTTTTATGCTCTTTGTATTCTATCATTTCTTTTCATGGCAATGGAATTATTGCTCCTTCGGTAACCATATTAATTCTTTGTTACATGCAAAGGAACACACAGCTAGCATTTTCATTTTGGCTTAAGTGCATGACCTTGGGGAAAATTTTACACCAAGATAAAGAATGTTAGGGATTAGCACCATGCATCTTATATTGTCTGTCTTTTTACCTAATACAGAGACCCAGAGTAATAAAACTGGATGGAAATTTAAGGAGTGTTCTGGTTTAGTTCACTACCTTGATAAAGGCCTATGCCTCTAATAAGGATTTGTCTACACCAATATATTTACACTGATCCATAATTTAATCCATCCACCAATGTAGATGACAACCTGATCCATGCCTGTTCATCATGTACCGTTTTTGTTCATGACTTTCTATGGATCCTTTGCACAAATTCTACTTGAATAGAAGCAGCTAAGTAGTCCAGTGGAGAAAGCACTGGACCTGGAGTTAGAAATTCAGCCTGCAGTTTGAATCCGACCTGAAGCACTTAATCTCTGTCTACCTTAGTTTCCTCATCTGTAAAATGGCAATAATAACACCTACTCCCCAGAGTTGCTGTAAGAATCAAATTCTTTAATATTTACAAAGCACTTAGCACAGTGCCTGCTACATAGTAGGTCCTTAATCACTGCTTGTTCTCCTGCCATTTCTGGTTTAATGCACTTCAGGCTTTCCTACAGGGCTTCAATTCAATTCAATGAATGTTTGTTAAATGCATACTGCATAGTAGAGGTAAGATCTAACCTTGAGGACAGAAAGAGCTGGGTTCAAGTCGAGTCTTTGGGATATTCTGGCTATGAGATTGGGCAATTGACTCCACTTCTCTGCATTCCAGGCAAGTGCCCAAGACCCATTTGCAGAGAAGGTGCCAACCTGCCTTGGTAGAAAGAGGTTTTTCACCAAGAATTCCCTATATCAGTGATATCAGAGGTCTATTCCTTATCTTTATACCTTATGTTTCAAATCATATATGAGATAATGGGGTTACAAAGGTAAGAACGAAAGTGTGTACCTTCAAAGAGCTTACACATTCTATTGGAGAAATATAGAACACATATGGATAAGTACAAATATATACTATCTCTATAATACATATGTATATATAATATATATTATATATATATATGTATGTGTACAATTTGGTGGTGGGGAGGAACAATAATGACAGGAAGGAGAAGGGGATCAGAATGAGGCCTTAAATGGGAGGTGTAGTTACTATGAGACTTAGGGGAACTAGTGATTCCATTCGAGGGATTTATAACAATCTACGCGAAGGCATAGAATGAGGAGACAGAATGTGGAGAACAGCAAGTAGATCCATTTGTGTGGAATGTAGAGTGCATGCGGGGGTGTAATTAGAGATGTGAATAGAGAATTGGTCATCTATAATGTGATTCAGTCTTGAAGGAGAGTCTGGAGCTAGACTATGAAATGCTTTAAATGCCAAGGAAGAGAGTTTGTATTTTGTTTTAGAGGCAAAAGAGGGTCATTGAATCTATTTTGAGCAGATGAGTGGTGTAATCAAACCTATGTTTTAGCAATATTGATTTGGTAACTGTGTGGAGGATGGATTTGAAAAGGAGAGAGAGAATGGAGGCAGGGAGACAAAGTATGAGTCTAGTGGAATATCTCGGATGAGAGCCTGAGTAAAAATGTTTGTATTGTGACTGGAGAAAAAAGAATGGATGTAAAAGGTGTGGGGGATAAACATGACAAGACTCAGCAACTGATGGAATATGAGCAGGTGAGAGTAGTTCTTTTCATATGGCAAGTATGCCAATGTAGTAGCAGGGTTGTTCACTGGAACTTGTTCTTTCTATACAATTGACACCTCTTTTTCTAGTTATATCCTGAGAGATGTATTTTATACTGTTTCTCATGTATCATTAGTAACATACTACACTTTATTTATGCCCATCATGCATCTTTCCATTGACCTTTGAATCATCCACAATTTTGATTCTTTCGAGATCATGTGATTCCATGATTTGTAATGATATTATCATTTGGATGAATATTTATGATAAAAAATGATATTTGTGCATCATTTAGAAGCTTTTTTTTGCACAGTTTTCTAGATGTAATTTAGCTTAGTCTCTTTTACCAATCAATTGGGGTCCAGTTTGGGGCCTATCTTCAATACTTATTCAAGACATATATATATATATATTTATTTATATATATATATATATATATACACACATATACATATATATATGTGTGTGTGTGTGTACCTATACATATACCATGTTATATTTAATATGTATAAATAAAGTGGCCTAATCAATGCCAGGGATTGCTACTAGTGAATATTGTTTAATCCCCCTATTGTTCTCTATCATTATCTCAAGGTGTCAGTTGGGAACTACTCTCTTCTGCCTTCCTATTGGGCAATTCCAATGCACATATCTCTTCAGTTGCATTCAAAGGAGTGGGTTTATGTTTACACCACCAACAATTCCTATTTATGAAGTCCCTGGCTATGTGTCTCATTGATTCACCTGTCCCAAAGTCATTCATTTATAAAGAAATTAATTAAATGAAATACAAGTAGAATGACAAAAGGGGAAGGATTATTGGCATTTAGCACACAAGTGAACACACCTTGCATTTTTTTTCCCATATAACCTTCTACATCATCTGCCTATATTTATGTCTTTGTCTATCACATAAAGACAGATCGATTCAATTGGCTACCCTTTCATTTACAAAACACAATTTGGGCAATGTATGGTATAGACTCTTTTTGTCTTTCTAGTGTGCATAGTTAAACTGATTTCTTTTGAAATTGTATGGGTTTCACAAGATAGTATTCCTTGGCTCAATGCAATTGGTACCATGCCATCCACAAAGAGAAGTATTTGAAAATCTTGTCATCACTAGGAAATTTTATTTGGGTTCAATTTAGAACATCCACCATGACACAATCAAACAAGTAGGGTGAGTATATATCTCCCTACTAATTTATACTAATATAAAAATATCTATATTCTTCTTTGGTAACTATATAAATGCTTAATAATATTTAATCTGAGAAAAGAATTCTTTTGCTCAGAGGTGAGTGAGCAATTTGGGGGAAGAAAAGTATAGAAAAGTTCCAAAATGTTCCCATCCAGAAGGTAATTTGCAATGAGTCCGTTTCCATTTTTTAGCTTTCCAGCCTGTGAGGAGACCAAGCTGCCTGAATGGGGACCCAGCTAGTTGGGTAACTCAGCTCGTTCTCTTCCTCTCCCTCTCCCTCTCCCTTTCCCTGTCTCTCTCTGTCTCCCTCTTCTTCTTCTTCTCCTTCTCCTTTTCCTCTCTAAAGGAAGGTAAATTTTCATGGCCAGAATATGCCCACTTAACTTGGGGTTTACTGGCTAGATAGATTCCTTCTTTCCTTCCTTCCTTCCTTCCTTCCTTCCTTCCTTCCTTCCTTCCTTCCTTCCTTCCTTCCTTCCTTCCTTCCTCCCTTCCTCCCTCCCTCCCTCCATTTTTTAGCTTTCCAGCCTCCCTCCCTCCCTCCCTCCCTTCCTCCCTTCCTTCCTTCCTTCCTTCCTTCCTTCCTTCCTTCCTTCCTTCCTTCCTTCCTTCCTTCCTTCCTTCCTTCTTCCCTTCCATTCTTCCTTCCTTCTTTCATTCCAAAACCTTAGATCCAGTTCACTCTGAACTCATACATTAGACCACAATAGGTCCTGCCCAAACTCCACTTAATGGCTATAATTTGGTCTCTCCTGGCTTAAAGTGAATGTCAATGGTAACTGTTTCTCTTTGGAGCAGCAATCTCAGGATCTTCCCCTCCCAGCTTGATTTTTTTCTTTTTCTAATTAAAGGGGCCATCCCTTGACTCACTTCTCACATAGGCCCATTCACTTAGTGGGCCTTACCTCACTCTAATTGAATACCTGAAAAGACCTTAGCCTAAAAGGGTCAGGGTCTCCCATTGTATCTTTGGTCATCTCTCATCATCCTGATGAATATCAAGTCATGGATCCAGATGGCTCTGGAGGAGAAAGTGAGGCTGGTGACCTTACACGGCCCTCCCTCACTCAAATCCAAGTCAACTGCAAGTCATGTCATCATCTCCCTGATGCCGTGGTCCTCTTAGAAAACAAAAGACAAACACAACAACAACAACAGCAACAACCTTTCCAGCCTTGACTCATACTACTTTTCTCTATTTGACCAAATTAGACTACTCTTTGTTGCTTGAAAATACACTGAACGAATTAACAATTTAGCAAAGTTGTAGGATATAAAAGAAACCCACATAAATCATCAGCATTTGTATATGTTACCAACAAAGTTTAGCAAGAGATAGAAAGAGAAATTTCATCTAAAATAACTGCAGACAATATAAAATACTTAGGACTCTCCCTGCCAAGACAAACTCATCTGAACATAATTACAAAACACTTTAAACCCATGAAGTAAACTCTGAATAGTTGGAAAAATATTAATTGCTCGTGAGTAGGCTGAGCCAACATAGTAAAATGGACAATTCTACCTAAATTGATCTACTAATTCAGTGCCGTGTGAATCAAAATATCCAAAAGATATTTCACAGAGCTAGAAAAAATAATAATAAATTTCATTTGGAAGAACAAAAAAAGGTCAAGAATAATCAAGGGAATCAATGAAAAAAAGTGAAGGAAGGTGGCTTAGCTCTAGCAGATCTCAAACTGTATTATAAAGTGGTAATCATACAAACAATCTGGTACTAAGAAATACAGTGGTGGATCAGTGGAATAAATAAGATACATAATACATTGTAGTAAATGACCTTAGTAATTTAGTGTTTGATACACCCAAAGATCCAAGCTTTTGGGACAAAAGCTCACTATTTCACAAAAAAAACTGCTGGGAAAACTGGAAAACAATATGACAGAAACTAGGTATCTTTTACCATATACCAAGATAAGGCCAAAATGAGTATGTGATTTAGATATAAAGGCTGATATATAAGCAAATTAAGACAGCATGAGATAGTTTACCTGTCAGATGGAGAAAGGAAGAAGTTAGGACCAAACAAGATATAGAGAGCACTAAAAATATAAAATGGATAATTTTAATTATATGAAATAAAAAAAAATATTTTGCACAAACAAAACCAGTACAACCAAAATTAGAAGGAATGCAGAAAACTGGCAAAAATTTTACAATTATCAATGATAAAGGCCTCATCTCTCAAATATGTAGAGAAGTCAAATTTATAAGAATTTAAATCATTCCCCAAATGATAAATTGCTAAAAATAAGAACATGCAGTTTTCAGAAGAAGAAATCAGAGATATCTATAGTCATATAAAAATGCTCTAAATCACTACTGAGTCAAAAAATACAAATTAAAACAACTATGAGGTGCTACCTCACACATATCAGATTGGCTAATATGACAGAAAAGATAGGATTAAATGACAAATGTTGGAGGAGATGGGGGAAAACTGGGACATTAATGCACTGTTGAAGTTGTGAACTGATCCAATTATTCTGGAGATACATTTGGAGTTATGACCAAAGGGTTATCAACCTGTATATCCTTAGATACAGTAATACCACTAGTAAGTCTGTAGCCTAAAAAATAAACAAAAACCAGAGCTGTGGAGAAATTTTGAAGTTCAAACACAGAAGTTAAGAGAAACACAAACGTGTGACTGTGAGTGAACAATCATAAGGGATTAAACAAACATGAACCGATTATATTCTAATATGAGGAGATCATACATGTGATTCCTCTGCACTCTTATCATTATCAGGGGTTACAGAGGGAGTTTAATTAGGCAGAAGACATGGGAGTGGTTTTATTATATCTCCATCTTAAAAGAAGAATAGGAGGGAAATGGAATACCCTGGTAGGGAAGTGAGATTAGGTGAAATTGTCACATATAATCTAACAAATATAAGTGTATACAAACAGTGAGGAAGGGGGTATGGTTGACACATAAATCCTACTTTCATCTGAATTGATTAAAAGAGAAGAATATACATATATACACATAATTATGCACAGAAATATGCTTCAGTCAATAGGGAAATAGATGGGAAAAGGGAAGGAATAAACATTTATTAGTGCCTACTTTGTGCTAGGCAAAGGGATTTTAAAAAATTGCTTGTTTATTTTTACAAATATTACCTCATTTGATCCTCACAAAAACTGTGAAGTTATTGTGCTATTATTATCCCCTTTTTACAGTTGAGGAAACTGAGGCAAACAGAGAGAAGTGACTTGCCCAGGGCCATACAGTAATTAAGTATCTGAGGTCATATTTGAATGAATTCTTGCTTCTAGTTCCAGTGTTCTATCTACAGCACTAGTAGCTGCCACTGGAGAGGCAGAGGAAAAGGGAGAAAGAAGAAGGGGAAATTAAAGGGAAGGTGGATTAAGGGAGGTATTAGTCCTAAGAAAAGCAAACACTAAGGACATAGTACACAAAAATTTTTACGGCTCTTTTTGAGATGGTGAAGAATTGGAGTCTGAGTGGATGCCTCTCAGTTGGAGAATGGATGAACAGATTATGGTATATAAATGTGATAGAATGCTATGATGCTCTAAGAAACTATACAGGAATGGTTTTAGAGAGAAACCTATGAAAACTTGTATTAACTGATTCAGAGTGAAGTGAAGAGAACCAGAACAATTTATACAATGACAACAATATTATAAAAACACACGACTTTGACTTAGGAATTCTGATCAATGTAATAGCCAGTTAAGATTCCAGAGGACTAATGATGACATGTGCTACCTACTTCCTTATAGAGAGGGAAGGACTCAAGAGTACAGAATGAGAGGTGTATGTTTATATTGATGTGTGTATGTATATGTGTATTTATACACATCCATTTATATTTATTACATATATACACATATAATCTCTGTTATATACACACATATATGTTAATGGTATGGCCAATGTGAAAGGATTTTGTTTAACTTGACTATAAATTTTTGTTTTAAAGGCTTATGTTGAGGGGAGGGGATTGGGAGAGAGAAATGGGAGATTCTTGCTGATTAAAAAAATACAACTTAACTAAAAATAGAATTTGAAACAAGTACTAAGATTTTAAAATCAAGGAGCAAACATCCTCACCACCTATTTTCCAAATCTACTTCTTCCTATGCTCCATTCCTGAGAGTGGTTGGGTTTACTCTTCACAGTTTCCTGTGATGCTTGAGTGACATAGCCTTTCAAGTCAAGGAATCACAAAGAGATGTTAATGATTTGCTTAGTGTACTATGGCTGTATTATCCAAACTTGGGACAGCACTGTCTCTTGGCTTGGACCTACTGCCATTCAGTGATTTGCTGCTAGTGTTGCTTCTCTGCAGAGAAGGGGTCAAGACTCCCCACTCTCACTCCTGGTCCAGGCATATTGCAGGGTCAGAGTCCAGTGGCTGCTGCTTCTTGCATAATGGCAAAGCTCAATGTTCCCATAATGCTGCTGTTTCACCTGAAGGACCCACATTCCCAGAGTGAATGGAAGCCAAATGTTGACCCTAGTAGGAGTGAAACCTAACACATGGTAGGTCATCCCACTCTCTGTATAGTTGTTTTGTCCTCTTCCCTCTCCATCTCTGTTCCTTGTTGTTTCTCCATCTCCCTCTCACACTTCTCATGTGCCTCTTTGTTGTAAGCATTCACGTACTTTCTTTTTCCAAACTTTTGTGCACTTTAAATAGCATCCCCTACTCGCCTGCCAGTGCTACAAAGAGACCCTTGCACGCAAAATTATGTAGTTGGATTAAGCCCCCTCTTCAAATCTTTTTTTTTCCTTAGAGTACTCTGTGCCATTACTTAAAAATGCAATGTGTTTCCTGCCCATTTTCTTCTGGATACAACATTTTTTAGGTTTCCTAAACTGTGAAATGTCAACATATTTTATATAGTTCATATAGAAGGGAACTTCTTAACTGTCCTGGGTGCTTCTGGGTAATGCCCTCCTACTTCTCCTGCCTCCAACCAACCTCAGTCATGTGAGGGGAAAAATAAAAAGAATGGTTCTAAGTCAATAAAAATGTGAGTTTTAATGTATGCTTAAGGAAACGCAATTATATGACTTTCAAAGCATGTGCAGCAATGGAGAACTGTGAATGTTTTCAGGTTGAGGTCTTGCCCTGTCTGCTTTAATGAATAGATTGGACTCATTTGTAATTAGCAACATCCATTTCCATGCTAACAATTAATCTGTGGTTGTCCTTAGAGACAGTTTGTTCCAGTAAGTGGGTTAGCCATGCCTCTCTACAATCTTGCTTATATTCCATTTGTTCAGCAATCCCTTTCTTCACAAGTATGGAAAAAGTAAAATTCTGTTCAACTTTGTTTTAGTTATAGTATCATTGACCCTAAAAATAGCAGAGTCTAAATGGATAAGCTTTGTCTGGATTCTTACCCTCACAAGCTGTGAGTATTCTTCCTAGTGCATGATTCTAGGAGACAGATTGGATTTAATTTTCACAAGCTCTATAGGACTGAATGTGTTTTGAGGCTTTGCCCACTACCTCTCCCCAAGTGGGACCTCTAGTATGCTTAGCTTCTCTGCTCATAGATGCTTACTACACCTTAGGTTGGGACAGGGCCAAGAAAGACTTTAAGTGCCATAAGAATAAAAGTCTAGAATCCTGTAATATCACAAGTGGAAAAGATCTTAGAAATCATCTGCTCCAACACCTTTGTTTTATTTAACTAGGGTCAATTAATCCTTGTACAATACATTTTTATTGATACTTTTTGTTTTCACATTGCCTAGATTTCCTTCTATAACTGCCCCTACTGATCCCAAACAGTCACCTCTCATAACAAAGAACTTTTTAAAAGTAAGAAAAAGAGGAAAAAAATCTATAAATAAGAATGATCAATTCATCAAAAATTGTGTGATATCATATGCAATGTTCCATACCTATGTGCCCCTGAATTCTGAAAATAGGGTTATTGGGAAAGAATATCTTTTCATATCTCTTCTTTGGGCCAAGTTTCCCAACATTCAGTTTTAATTGACTTATGTTTGTTGTTCCGTTCCTTTCCATTGTTACAATCATAATGGATGTTGTTTTGTTGGCTCTGCTTACTTCCCTTTGCATCAGTTTATATAAGCATTTCTGTGATTCTCTGTTTTCTTGTTTATCAGTTTTTAAGGCACAGGAATATTGCATTGCTTCCATGCACCACAACTTATTGAGCTTTTCTCTGATCAATGGAAATCTACTCTGTTTCCATTTCTTTGTACCCCCAAAAGCACTGCTATATTCAACTAGATACAACAAACATTTAAAGCACTTTTTGAGTGCTTGCGTTGTGCCAAGCACCATTCTAGGCACTTAGAGATACAAAGACAAAATGAAATAGTCTCTTCCCTCTGGGATCTTACATTATATAGGAGGAGACAGGCAAGTGTACATATTAATAGACTCAGAATATAAATAAATTCTAGGGGGAGGGCATATGGATCTAATATGAAGAGGAATGTGTTAACAATTATACAGGAGATTCAGAAGGTACAACAAAAGGGTAGGGAAAGGTTGGGTAGGGGCATAAAAGGAATGGGACTGACACGAATGGATAGTAGGGCACAGGGAATGGTAGTCAGGGAAGAGATCCCAACTTAGTCAATCCTGAAGCACAAGGATACTGACTAGAGCTAGAGAACAGGTGACAGCAGAATCAAATCAGAACTTCGTCCTCCTGGCCTTGAAGTCAGAGGGTGACTCTCTGAGGTCTGGATGACTGGTGGGAGGGAGGCCCATTTGTCACTGACAGTCTATATTCAGTTGGTGGTATAATGTAAAAATAGATATTGAACAACTCTGCACCAAATGTTCCAACAAGACTTGAACATGAGCCCTTCAAATGATTTTCCTCATTCTATGATTCTCTTATTGCTTAGCATTCTCCTTCCTTTGTGGAAATAAGACTGTCCTTTACCTGATTCTTGCTTGTATTACAGTACCTCCCTGGGAAGAGACACTTAGACTTTAGCCAGAAATAGAATACTCTTCAAGAATCTGAGGTATGTGTAGAATGGAAGCATTGGAAGTCTAGTTTCTCTATTAAGGGGAAATTCCCAAGCAATGGACCCAGGGCAAACCATGAAAGCAAGGATTAGAGAAGGTCACCAGCTCCTGTGGCTTAAATCTGGCATTGTCTGCTAGTCTCTGTGCTAGGCACTTATTAGAGTTCACAACAGTGCTGTGTGGTAGGTACAAGAAATACTATTATCATTCTCTTTTTTACAGATGAGAAAAGAAATTCAGAGAGATTATGGGGCTTTCTCACAGCCACATGACTAGTGAGCATCAGAGTTGAGATTTTATCTTGGGATATATTGATTCCATGTCCAAAACTGCGAATGGGCTACCACTCCCTCAAAGTATTATAGGTAAGGTTAATTATTTCCTAGTTGTTTCAGGAAAATATTTGGCAACAAATCCCTTGCGTGTAAATATGCTATTTTTTCTCCTGTTTGGAACATGTTTACTTTTGTCCATGGAGGACATAGCATACAGTTACAAGGGCAGGGGCAGTGTCATTTTCTTTGTATCCTCCACAATACCTTGTATATAGGAAAGTCTCAATAGATGTTTCTGGCATGACCAAATGACCTCAGATCACTTCATTGAAAGTTCAAGACCCTGTATTCCCCCAATATGGACTGATATTTTAAATGGTACCATACACTGAATGTGATTTAGCAATGATTTGTCTTTGTCAGTCAAGACTGATTTCCCTAAGAAATATGTGTGTGGTTTGTTTTGTTCCACATATGTGATTTGATTGGTGTGGAGATGTCTGAGTATGAAATTCCTTCTACTGATGAGGCTTGGCAGTCCATTTGTAATTTGTGGTCTTAGGAAGCTGCTTGAGGCACCAAGAGTTTTAATAACTGATCTGGGAGTTGGAAAAAGTGACACTGAAGTTTCCTTTTCCATAGCTCCTAATTATAGATATCTCTCTTCCAATTTACTTCTTTCTTTCTCTTCATAAGAATTATGTATCTTATTTTTCAACATCTCAATCTCTCTGCTTATTGCTTATACCTCTTTGGAGTTCTGTGGTCCTAATTCCTTGAATATATCTCATATCTCCAAGATAGTATCTCTCACAGACTTTAAAAGAATCTGTCAAACCCTGGACTTCAAGCAGTATCTCAGCTGGTCAATGACCCTAAAAGGATTTTCTGTTTTCCTTCACTCACTTGGCCACAAATCTCTCTCGTAATAAAGTGACCGAGGACTTCCCCTATTACCATAAGTCTTGGATGCTTACCCTAACACTATAGAGGATTCTGGAAACCATCTGGCTTCTGACCTCATTCTAAGGTCCCTGATTGTTGAGCTGATCAAACAGTTTGAATCCTGCTTATGACAGCATGATGCCAAAGACCATGTTTTGAAGATGAAAATGGTGGGAAAGAAAGCAGTGACAAGAGGAAGGGAAAGGCTAGATCTTGCTCAGTAAAAGTCACTGGATTAGATTTAGTAGTTATTAGCTTGACTCTATTTTGATAAGTCAGGCAATTCATTGAGAAACAATTTCATTTTGAAATAAAAGAATTTTAGCTGAGGCAATGTGGTGCAGTGAAAAGAAATAGAATCTGGAGTCAGATAACCTGGGTTCAAATCCTATCAACCTCTCTTACAATCTTTGTGAACTTGAAGGAGTCATTTCACTTCACCATAACTTAGTTTTCTCATTTATATAATGAAAGGATTACTTTGATCCAGAGATTCCATGAGTGGCAAGTCATATGCTGCAAGGAGATCAAAGATAGATAAAAAGGTCCCATGTATACCAAATTATTCATATAAGACTTCTGTGGTGTCAAAAAATAAGGTAGATACCCATGCAGTAGAGAATGGTTAATAAAATTCTGGTACATGAATGAAATGGAACAGAGAGGTATAGGAAGGAATGTGAATGAATGCTGAGTGAAGTAAGCAGAAGCGGTTACATCAATGGGAATAGAAGAAACAAAAACAAAATTGAACATTCTATATTCATAATGTCTGAACTTGTTCATGAACAAGAAATGGGAAAATGCATCTCCTTTCCTTCTTTGTAGAAGTTGGAGATTATGATTGTGTAACTACATATGTACATATACATATATATGTATATAAATGTCTATATACGTATATGCATATATAAATACTGTGTGTATATGCATACATGTGTATATATATTTACTGTTAGCCTCAGTTGATGCATTTCATAGTTTTATTGTAATATTTTCTGCTTTCTTTTTAATTTTTTTGTTATAAGGGATAAAACCTTGGATGTTGTGTGAGAGGTATATATCTCTTTAATGATTCATTCTAAAATTGTCCCAGGAATTGAAGTCAAGCTTAATGGTCTAGAGTTTACAGACTGTTCTTTTCTTCCCATTGTGAATAATTGGAACAACATTGGACCTTCTCCAGTTGCATGTTGCTCCTCTTATTTGCGAGGATCTTTTACATATCCCTTCAATGACATAATAATTATGCCAAGCATTTTTTCAGGTCCCAAGTATGTAGCTCATAAGAACCAGATAATCTGAATTTATCAAAGGAAGATAGATGGTCTCTTACTGTCTCCTTACTTATCTTGAATATCAAGTCCCTGTTAGTTATTTTTGTCCTGTCTTTGCCAGTACCAAAGTCATTCTCCTTGGCATAGAAGACAGAAGCAAGATTGGACACGAGCAGCTCTGCTTTCTCTTTGTTGTTGGGTTTCGCATCTACTCCAAGCAAACACCCTATCCTTTCTTTGATCTTTTCTCCAATATAGCTAAAACAAACAAACAAAATGACAAGCAACATCAATAACAACCTCTTTTTGTCTTTAGCTTCCCTCATCAGTCTCAGCTCATTCTAAGCTTTAGCATCCTTGACAGTATTTTTTACAAGATCGTGCCCTATTTTCAGATTCATACTCTGTTACCTTCTGTCTTCTGACTGGTACCCTGTTACCTTTTAGTCCATGGGATCCTACCTTCCTTTGAAATTTTCTCTTTTGCAAATTCTAGGATGCATGTCAAATTTTGCCTGAATTTTCTCTCCTTTTCTATCACAAGCTGTTTTGGAGTCAGGTCTTGCTGGTTCCAAGTCCAGGACTCTATTCACTATGCCACTTAGCTGCCTCTAACAACGCAGTTCCCAACCCGTGTATGCCTACATATCCTGTATAATTCTTGTCAGTGCCCTGCTGTAAGTTTTTGACAGTGAAGTCTGTCTAATATATTAGGGTCTTTTCTTGCTGTCTCTTGACATCCCAAGATTCCTGAGGGGCACAGGTTGTCTACTGGGTGTATCTCTTCCCGACTATCTGACCAAGTCATTCTCTTTTGAACAGACTAGTTTGAAAGTGTTTTTATTTTTTTGTTTGTTTTTTCTTGCTCTGTTATAAGTGACAGATCTCTGGGGTGGATTGGGGAGAGAGGAAGAGAAAAGAAGTAGAGAAGATATGAAAGCAAAAGATATCAATAGCATTTATTCAGATTTTTTAAAAAAATTTGTGAGTGAGGATAAACAATCAGGGGCAGAGGAAAAGAAAAACCAGGCTTTGGTCTCATTCTTCATCCTAAACAGAGTGGTCTAATCTTATAGTTCAAGCTTCCTGCTCCTTAAGAGCACTGGGAAACATTTGAGTTTTATGCTGTCTATCCCCACTCAATACTAATTAGAAGCAGTAATAACAATTACACTGATGTGAACTATCATTTTCACACCCTCTCTTCTTTCATCCAAATTAAGGGTTTAATTGTCTAATGAGAGTGCTTTGTAAGATAATCAAAAGGAGGGAGAAAAGTGAGAGGCTAAGAAAAACATTGGAAGGGGGGGGGATGCAAGCTGGTGGAAATGCCTGAGAACAGAATGAGGTGACTAATTTCTAACTCCCCTCAAACTCATGTCTTGTTCAGGAGGAGTGTAGAGTTGACTTCCTCATGGTGATAATCCAGTGATCTCCCAGGGAGACCAGCTGTCCTCTTTCCTGCCCCTTTCCCCAGTTCTGAATTCTTTCTGGTTGGAGTAATAATTAATTAGTCAGCTATCATTTTCATGCTTTTCTTCCTTTACTTACCCTTCTTTCTTTTCTCCTCTGCTTCCACCTCCCTCATCTCCATTTTTCCTTCTCCAGCTGATACTGCTTTTTTCTTCCAGTTCTAGCTTCAGTTTTCCTATTTAGAGAAATTTCATCACTTCTCAGGTTGATTTTACTTTCTTTTTTAATTTTAATTTTATTGTCTTTTTTTTTTTAACTGAACTTGTGGTCTTATTGGTGTAGGGAACTCCCAGTAAAGGATCACATTTTTTCAAGGCAGACCCTCACTTTGTCTAATATTTAAAGTCTTAGAGTGTTGCCTGGTACATAGAGAAATTAAGTGACTTTCCCAGTATCACACAGCCAGAGTGGGAAGAAAGGAAGGAAACAAACATTTATTCAGGGCCCCCTATGTGCCAAGGCACTGTGCTAAGCACTTTACAAATATCTCTTGTGATCCTCATAGCAATTGTGGGAGGTAGGTGCTATTAATCTATCCATTGTACAGCTGAGGAAACTGAGGCAGACAAAGGTGGAGTCAGGCCCAGAGTCACACAACTAATCTGAGGCTATATTTGAACTTGTGTGTTCCTTATTCCAGGCAGGTTCTATCCACTGCATCATCTAGTTGATTCTATTTTTAAAGTTTGTTTGTATGTGCATATTTCCTTTCATGCATATTTTTATGTTACCTTCCTAGCACACTTCTGGCCACGTGGAAGGTACTCAATAAATGCTAATCAGTTGACTGCTTCGCTTAGCATCTGTGTAGTTAGTCTTTAAAGAAATAAAGAGATGTTCAAACCAAATACTCAATCTTCCTACAATGTCCAAAGTCATTGGCAGAATAATGCCATTTAAGCACAGGGATGCCCTTTCCATGGTGCTGAAACAGAAGGGGCTAACTCTGTGGTCCAGGCACAGTCCCTTAATGGAGGATGCTATTACTGTTACTGTCGTTGATATGATTGATAGAGAATCAAAGAATCCTGAAAAGAACCCTAAAGACTGTCTTGTTCAATTGCTTTGTTTTGCAGAGAAAGAAATCAGGTCTCAAACATGTGATGTGACTTGTTCAGGATCATAAGGCTAGTGAATGTTAGAGCTAAAGCCAGAACACAGGCCTCCTGACATCTAATCCACAGATTTTTTCATAGCACCACTTACTGGTGAGGAAATGCATTTTGTGACATACAGGTAGTGAACTCTGCCTTGAACTATGTGTGGCCATTCAGTTAATAAACATTCATTAAGTGTTCACTATGGTCCAGGCACTATGCTAAGTGCTGAGTATTTAAAGAAAAATAAAAGATGGCCCTTGCTCTCAAAGGGCTTATAATCTAGTGATGAGCTTAGATAATACATATATTTGCCTTCATTACTGACTGGGAACCCTGTTTGCGGGACCAGGGGCTACTTCATTAAGTAAGATGACCAGAGTCAAGCCATTATCTTTTCAAATAGTGCCAACTCCTATACGTAAGCTATAAGGTATGAGCAGTGTGGGCTGGAACACCTGGACACATCCTTCCCACACTCAATGCACATCTATGCCCCCCATGACATCTCTCTACATTGTGACTTATGGTGTCCTTTAAACTCTCTGCTCCTGCCCACCCACTGTCTGACTTCTATTCTTAATCTTGCCCTTCAGAAGCTGACTAGTAAATGCTAGTTCCAAGCAGACTTAGATGAGAAAAACTAGCCTGCTTTCCTTCTATGAATTGGCAGCTATTCGGGCCCACCAGGTGGGAGAGCTCACCCTGTCATTTGAGTAGTGGGTAGAAGTGTGGTGGCAATGATTTTTGCCGGCAGAAGAAGGAGATGTCTTCAATATCCTATCCAAGGGACTCACCCAAATCTTCCCTGACAACATGGCGTGCAGAAAGCTGTCGCTGAAGTCTGCTGCCTTGGCAGCCTGTGGCTCAACAGTTCATAGATAGACAAGGAGCCAGGGAAACAGATCAAGAAAGGCAGCTCAACTCCAGGAAGACTCACAGAGAAGTTGGCATTAGGGAAGCATCAAATCCAAGACCAAGCGAAGAGTTTCCATGAGGTGCCTCATCAGAGAAGATAAGCACTCATGCCATCCAAGAAAACCACCCTTGGTGGAGCAGGTGGCAGAAGAGAGTTACTGGCCAAAGGCACTGGGGTGTGAATCTGAGGCCCCTCAGAAGTTCCTGGAGCTCCCTCTTGGTGACATTCAGAAATCTGATTTCCTCCCAGAGTCCTGGCAGCATTCCTTGGAGGACTCCTTTAAAACTGTCTTTACATTTAACTAATATGGAACTGGGGAATGTTTAAGTTCAGTGTCCTTTTAACTTTGTTCAAAGTTATCAGGATGCTACTTATAGGCGCAGTATCTTAGTGTCCTGAAGTCATAGTATCACAGAACTGGAAATTTGGACATAATCCATACTTGAACTGAGTCAGGGTTGTGACCTGTGCAGAGTAGGAGGGGGACCTGCTATACTGACTGTTTTCTTTGCTTGCTACTGCTACTTTTGTTAAAGGGAGAGAAAAACATACTAGTTAGCATAGCCTGGGGTCCAAATTTGATCTTAGACTCATTGCTCTTATGATAAGAGAAGACACAGTCATCCCAAGCCTGTTCACAAAACCTATGGACAGATCCCTGCTCTGGAAACCCTGTTCCCCAAATATAAAATTCATAGATATACTTCTCCATGCATGTTACATTCAAATCAAATAGACCAAGTTGCTGCTCGGCAGCCTCAAGCATTCCATCTCCCACCACCATGCCTTTGAACAGGTTCTATCTCTGAAATGCACATTCTTCACCTCTTCTGTTTAGAACTCTTATTATTTTAAATCATTCAAGGGTCAATTCAGGTAACTCTTGGAGTCAATACTGGTTCTCTCCTTCAAATTATAACATTTACCTGTTGGAATGTCCCATAGAGTATAAAATTTGTTGAGGGAAGAGACTGGTGATTTTGTTGTCTTTTTATCCCTAGGGCCTAGGACAATGCTTTATATTTTCCATTGTTCTTGTTCCTCCTGGGTAATTTCACTGGTGTAGGGCGAAGGTGTCAAACACAGCCATTGAACTCTTGCTACCTGTGTCACCCCTCACAACGTTCCCAAGTGTGACCCGAGTCAAAGTAAAATGTAATTGGGAAATACTTAACAATATTCGTAAAAATACAACGAAACACAGTTAAAATTAAGTCAATCTGTAATCAGCAGGGAACATTATGTGGGAATTGATGGCCTATTTCTATTTGAGCTTGACACCACTGATATTGAGAATTTCTAGCCTAGAAACTGCTTAAACTAAATGCAATTCAGTCATATTCAGCAACTTACAGTCAGTCTTAGAGAGTTCTCTAAGGGCATTGAAGGACAAAATAACTTGGTCAGGGTCACATGGCTGGTGTGTGTCAGAGGTGGGATTTTTAGCCAGATTTTCCTTACTCTGAGGCCTGCTCTCTTTCTACTATACCAGGTCCCCCCCCCCCCAACCCTGCATGCTGTAGCTTTTTAATACATTTTTTAAAAATTTGAATTAGATCTATTTTTTAATCTCTAAACAGTATGGAAAAAAACCTCTGAAAGTTATATTCCTTCTCATAGAAGGCATGAATGGAAGTCAATGTCATTATGAATCTAGGAGGTTATAAAGAAAAGGGTTTTCATAAGTGACCTTTAGGAGTCACCTGTGTGTTGGGTTGAATTCTGATTTTTTTGAGGTGAGATAAAAAAAACTTTAGGTGATAGTTCTTTCATATCCTTCTGTCTACTGTGGGCAGAGGGTGAAGTGATCAAATAGCAAGATGGCTATTGCAAACCCATTATGTCATGAGGGGACTTCTAGATCATCTGAGAGTAAGCCTGAACTTGAAAGGACAAACCAAATAATTTTATTCAATTGGGTGCAGGTAGACAAAACATTTTAAATGAGGTGGGTATTTTTTTTGGGGGGAATAGAGATGACATGCTGGTCTGGGGGTATAGAGGGTTTGACAAACATGACCTAAAGGAAAACATCAAGAGCCAGGCTGGATAGACTGGGGCAAATTTAGTTAAGGATTCAATTAGAAAGACAAAATGCTATTCAGTGTAGGAATAGGTGCATTTTATCTGTTTCTTTTTCTTTCTATCTTTCTTCCATCTATTTATATTTCCATTTTGTATCATCTATTCATTTCTATATTTATTTCTATCTATCTATTTCTTTACTCATTCATTAATTTATTTTAAAGATATCCTGCCTAGGCTTGAAGTACAGGGTTTTCTCATGATCCTGATTCCATCACTGATTGACATAAGAGCTTTGACCTGTCCATTTCCTCAACTCACCTCTCTTTAGGCAACCTGGTGGCCCTCCATTCCCAAGGTACTTATTATACTGACAGCATATGGACACCAGGTTGGCTCAGCCCACTATAGCTTAGAACTTTTAAACTCAATAGATCCTATAACATTCTGCTCAGCAGGATACATTTATTTTATGTGTGATAAACCACAGGGGCTTGTTTTATTATTTCTGAATTTGGGAATATTTTCTCTGTTCCCCAACCCCAGTTATCATCTGGAGTGTGGAAAGATAAAACAATAGAAGGGGAATAGGAAAGGGCCCTACACCAAGGAATGCTGGCAGTAGCTGATGTAGACCTACAGGTAAACAGAGGTTGGTTAAAGTAGATCGCTCATAGGATCAAATTGACTGATGGACCAGGAAGTCCCAGGGAACTCAGTGCTTTCACTTGAAATTTAGGAAAATCTGTGGGTTTCCTAACTAATGAAAAGTGAAAATCCTGAAGGTTCAAATGGAACAGGTACATGGCTCAGTGGCCTAGTTAGGAAGACCTGAATTAAGATCTGGCCTCTTATATTTACTAGTTCTATGACCCTGTGACTCTGGGCAAGTCACTTCACCTGTTTACCTCAGTTTCTTCAAAAGTGAAATGGGAATAATAATAGCACTCACCTCCCAGAATTGTGAGAACCAAACGAGATATGTATAAAAAGGACTTAGCACAGTACCTGGCACAGTGTTCCTATATCAATGGTTATTACCTTCCTCTTCCCTTCCAAGGCAAAAGCCTCTAGACCAGCTTCTAGCAGAGAAACCAAGTGCTCAGGGAAGCTGCCTGTTATCAGTGAAGCCTGAAGTTCAGTGTTGGCTCATTTACAGGACCCTGTCCCAATATGCCAAGCAGCAAGTACACCCTAGTGGCATGATAAGTGTGCTCTGGCTTCCCCACAACTAAATGGGCCAGTTTAAAGATCCCTGGCATCTGCCAGAGTTTTCTCATCAGCTTAAGGAAGCCTATAAGAATGAGTGAGACTGCAGAGTGATTTGAAGCAGGGGTCCTGCCATGGCGGTCAGGGGCCACCGCCTTGGAACACTGTTAATATAAGTGATTTCATTACCATGGCAGGAGAGAAGGCAAGGTTCTGGCCTTTGCCATCGTGATCAATGGAGAAAGGTGATTCCCCCCCCACCCCCACCCCCTTGGAATATGCTTCCCACCAATTGCCAATCTTTTTGTTCTTGTTCTTGTTGCCATTCATTGAAGGCAGAACTCCTAATCCTTTTGCCATCATTTAAGGAGGGAAGCAGTCCTTTCTACTGTAACTGTTATGCCTAGACTCCCACTCCTGCTTTGATCCACATCTTTGCTCTCCACTGTATTAGATGGAGTTCTTTTTCCAGGGCTGGGTAACCTTAATAAAAAGGACTTGTTCTGTGAAGTTTGGATTCAGTCAAAGGGGACCTAGAGGACCACATGTGGCCTCAAGGCTGCAAATTCCCCACCCTTGTATATAAACCAGTCACTGGTGTAGATTCTCTGTCCCACTCACTGACACTTAAGCCCCTAGAACAAGAAGAGACCTTCACAATCACCTAGAACATGGGTTCTTAGGTACATCACAGACCTTTTTTTTTCAAATGCTTTATTAACTTCTGATTTACATCATTCGTTTCTGCTAGATTTTGAGTTACAAATTTTCTCCTCATTTTTCCCCTACCCACCACCCCAAAATAGCAGTCCCACAGGATATCCCCTCCTCCAATCTGCTCTCTCCCATATTTTCTCCCATACCCCTTTCGACTTTTCCAGTGGATCTCTATGCCTCAGTGCCTGTATATCTTATTTCCCATTACATGTAAGATGGTATTAATAATAGTATATATACACACACACACACACACACACACACACACACATATATATATATATATATAGTTGAATATTTGATTTTAAAACGTTGAATTCCAGATTGACTCCCTTCTTCCCTTGTCACCCACCCTTACTGGGAAGACAAGCAGTTCAGTATAAGTTGTACATGTGTGGCTAATGCAAAACAATAACATAGTAGATATATTGTAAAAGATTGACTATATTTCCCTCCCTCCTATCCCACCTCCCACTTGTTCTATTCTCGACTTTGATCCCATCCTTTTTCAAAAGTGTGTGCTTACAACTTCCCTCCCCCCCAGCATTCCCTCCCTTCCAACATCCCCCTTCTCATCCCCTTACCCCCTAATCTCCTGTAGGGTAAGATACCCTATTTAGTGTGTATGTCATTCCCTCCCTGAGGCAAATTCATTGAGTATAAGGTTGACCCATTCCCTTATGCCTTCCTGTTCTTCCCCTCCATTGTACCCATTTTCCCTTGCCTCTTCTATATGAAATAGTTTGCCCCATTTTGTCTCTTCCCATCTCCTCTCATTATATTCCTCTCTCGCCTCTTAATTTCACCTTTTAAGTATCATCCCTTCATTTTAAATTGGTCATGTGCCCTCTATCTATGTATACCTGTAAACATATATTCACACTTTCACATATGTATTCATATGCCCATATACCCTCCGATATAGACATATATATATATATATATATATATATATATATATATTTCTAATCCCTTCAACTACTGAGAAAAGTTTCATAAGTTACAATTATTGTTTTTCCATGTAGGAATGTTAATAGTTCAACTTTGCTAAGTTCCTTATGATTTCTTTTCCCTGTTTACCTTCTCATGCTTCTCTTAATTCTTGCATCTGAATGTCAAATTTTCTATTCAACTCCGTTTTTTTCAGCAAGAATGCTTGAAAGTCCTCTATTCCACTGAATGACCATATTTTCCCCTGAAACATGGTACTCAGTTTTGCTGGGTAGGTGACTCTTGGTTTTAATCCCCAGCTCCTTTGACCTCCAGAATATCATATTCCAAGCCCTTCGATCCCTCAGTGTAGAAGCTGCCAGATCCTGGGTTATCCTGATTGTGTTTCCACAATATTCAAATTTTTTCTTCCTGGCTGCTTATAATATTCTCTCCTTAATCTGGGAATTCCAGAAACTGGCTATAATATTCCTAGGAGTTTTCTTTTTGGGATATTTTTCAGGAGGTGATCGGTGGATTCTTTCAACCTCTATTTTGCCCTCTGGTACTAAAACATCAGGGCAGTTTTATTTGAGAACTTCCTGGAGGATGATTTCTAGGTTCTTACTTTGGTCATGGCTTTCAGGTAGTCCAATAATTTTTAAATTATCTCTTCTGTATTTACTTTCCAGGTCAGTGGTTTTTCCCATGAGATATTTCACACTGCCTTCTATTCTTTCATTTGTTTGGATCTGTTTAACAGCATCTTGATTTCTCATAAAGTCATTAGCTTCCATTTGCTCCAACCTAATTCTGAAGCAATGATTCTCTTCATTGAGCTTTTGAGATTCTTTTTCCATCTGGCAAATTCAGCTTTTTAAGGCATTCTTCTCCTCATTGCCTTTTTGAGCCTCCTTTGCCATTTGAGTCAGTCTGTTTTTTAAGGTATGATTTTCCTCAGTCAGGCTGTTGGTCCTCATTTTGTAATTTTCTTGCATCATTCTCATTTCTCTTCCAATTTTTCCTCCACTTCTCTTATCTGCTTCTTAAGGTCCTCTATGGCCTGTAATCAGCTCGTATTTTTCTTTGATGTTTTTAGTGCAGGAGTTCTGACTTCACTGTTTTCCTCCTCTTTCATGCTTTGCTCCTTTTTGTCTCCAAAATAGGAGTGTAATGTTGGAATCTTCTGTCTGCTTTGTTTCCTTTGCCTGCTCGTTTTGCCACTCAATTACTTGACTTTTGGGCTTTTTGCCACAGTAGGACTTTGCCACCATACAGGGGAGCTTTCGTCCCAAACGATGGGGTTTTCTCAACTGCCAGAGCTATTAGATGGGTGCTCTATCTGAGGTCTCTACACACTCTGCCAAGCTGGACAAACACCCCAGGACCTCCACCCTAGACTGCAATCCAGATCCAAGCAGGTTAAAGCAAGAGCGATTACCCCTCAGACTGGTGCTTGGTCCCCTTACACTCTGCAGGCCAGGAGCTGAAGCTGCCATGTGGCACTCCATCACAGACCTTTTTGAGAATGTGGTGAAGTCTATGGATCCTTTTTCAGAATCACAGTTTTAGATTTGCAAAATAAAATAAGACAGAATTAAAAAGGAAATAAAATTATCAAAGTATTAAGAAAACAAAGTTACAGACCCAGGTTAAGAACCCCTTATTTAATCTTGCAATCAATCCTCTTTCCAATAAATGATTCTTTTCTAGAGTGCCCTGAAAAAGGTCCTAAAGTGATGCAGAACTCACTACCTCACAAAACTCCCCACTTCATTTTTAGATAGCCCTACTTAATAGAAAACTCTTTCTTCTGTTCTGCCTTCTGAAACAAAACAGAAGGACCAATAGCTCTTCCATATAACAATCTTTTTAAAGTACTTTTGAAGACCCATATCTCAAATCCTCTTAGTCTTTTCTAAGATAAGGATCTTCAGTTCCTTTCACTGAAGATTCTCTGCTGATTCTCACTTAATATTCTTTCAAATGCTTTGTCATCCTGGTCACTCTTCCCTGTACATGGGTGGCTCTGTTGGGATACTTAAAGTGACAGAGTACTTGCTACTTTACAAAGCAGCCCATAACAATATGGACATCTCTAATTAATAGTAAAATCATCATTATGCTAAGCCAAATTTCCTAGTGCTTTTCCTAAAAGGAAATAGAAGTGATACCATGTGTAATATACTGAGATAATGTGTATTAAGTATGCTGTAAACCTTAAAGCATCATATACATGCAGAAGGAAAGAAGGAAGGAAGGAAGGAAGGAAAGAAGGAAGGAAGGAAGGAAGGAAGGAAGGAAGGAAGGAAGGAAGGAAAGAAGGAAGGAAGGAAGGAAGGAAGAAAGGAAGGAGAAAAGGAGAAAAGGAGAGAGGGAGGGAAAGAAGAAGCATTTATTAAGGAGCTACTATATGCCAGGCATGGTGCTAAATGCTTTACAAATACTGTCTTTTTTTTTAACCTCACAACAACTAGCCTTGACTAGATTTCTGTGAATGTTAATTCTGTCATCAAATGTATTCTTCAATAGCCCTGCTTTCTCTGTCTTTAAGACATTGATGAAAATGACTAGGTCAAGGAAAGATCCCTGTAGCAAACTACTCGAGACCTGGACCATTTTCAAGACTATGTAAGACTTTTTGTTCAGATATACAACATAACTTAATTTAAATATCACTCAGACCCCATTTTTGTCTTATCTATGATATATTATGATACACTATCATATCAAGTTCTAGTCCTTCCACTGTTTTAAAGGAAGAAAGGAAATAAGTATTTATTAAATCTTGAGAAACAGGTGCTTGTATGATACCCATTTTACAGATGAAGAAACCAAGGCAGAACTTAAACGATTTGCCTACTGTCACACAGCTAATAAGTGTCCAAGGCTAGATTTTGAACTCAGCTTTTCCTGAGTCCAAGTACAATGTTCTAACCTGTGTATCACCTAGCTGTCTATGTATTTGCCTTCCCTATATTAGCTTCACATCTATTCCCAAACATTTTTCTTTCTCCTCTGAACAAATTTAAAAGCGTATCTTTATTTTATTTTGAATATGCTTCTTAAGCTTCAATTCATACTATAACATAGTCTTCCTGATTATTTTGTATAGGTTAATGGCACTCACATTTATCTGTGATCATTCACTCTTCTTTCATCTCTTATTGTCCTTCTCCCTTTGGTCAGCGTGTAAAAGAAAGAGTTAATAGGAGTCAATTCAATAAATATCTATTAAATGTCTTCTATGTACTAAGCACTGTGATAGGCACCAAGAATATAATGACCACCTCCCTCCCCATCCTTCCCTGAAGCAACTTGCATTCTAGTCATTCTATTTATTTCCCTCCCATTTCCCTCTGATTTCTCTCTCATTACTTTTTTGGTTTGCTTTTTGGAAGGCAATTGGGGTTAAGTGACTTGCCCAAGCTCACACGGCTAGCTTTGTGTGTGTGTGTTAAGTGTCTGAGGTCGGATTTGAACTCAGGTCCTCCTGACTCCAGGGCTGGTGCTCTATTCACTGTGCCACCTAGCCACCCCTTTCTCATTACTTGTATAACTGGATACAAAAATATGATTCTTGAGGCCTCAAGCTATGCAAGTTGCCTCTGCCTTAAAGGCACCATATTCTTGTGGAGAAAGTTCAGAGTAAGCACTCTAATTTCAAGCCTTGACTCTTCTGCATCTTCTTCTCTTTGCTTTCTAACCATCAATGCCTTGTTTCAAGATGGGGACCCAAGATGCTTCTTGGGGAGGGGGGGAGGAAGAGAAAGGTTAGATTCCCCTTCCCTTTTGTTTCCCCCTCTTACTAGGGAGGCATTACTAGGGGCAGTTAGATGGTACAATGGATGGAGAACTAGCCATGAAATTAGGCAAATCTGAGTTCAAATCCAGCTTTGAAAAGTTATTAGCTGTGTGACAGTGAACAAATAATTTAACCTGTGCCTCAGTTTCCTCATCTGCAAAATGGGGATAATAATAGCACCTACCTATCAGGGTTATTTTGATGATTAAATGAGATAATGTGTATGAAGCACTAAGCATAGTGCCTGACACACTTGAAAAATGCTTACTCTCTTCCCATATTTCTCCTATTACTTTTAATTGGGCACAAGAATAGGACCCTTCCTTGAGCCTTAGGCAGCACACAGTTGACTATTTCTTAAAGAATGGGAAGAGGATTGGATTATGAGGCAGGTAACCTGAGTTTGAGTATTGGCTTAAATTACTATTGTTCTGCTTGATTTGGTCTTAGAATCTCTGTTTTGGACTCTGAAATAATTCTTTTAGTACTGACCCCACAGGCTTGATATGGAAAAATGCTTTCTAAACAACAAATGCTCTAGCATTTTTTAGATTTGCTCAATCTAAACTAAACCATGTATCTGGGAAGGCCTTTTAGCAGCTATCTAGTCTTTTCTCTGCCTTTAGACAAAATTATGCCTAACCTCCTTACCTCCAAAACAAACCATAGGTCTGGGACCTTGCCCTGGGAGCATGGCTTTCCCCCTATCCCCACTCTGCCCAATGCCCAAGAGTCATCTTGGGAATGGTCAGTGTCTTCATGTTTCTCATCTTTCAGCTAGTGCTCAGAATGTTGAAAGAATCATAAGATCTAATAGAACTGAAATCAATCTGGAAAGATTTTTATAAAGGGCTATCCAATCATATTTTAATATGGAAATTGAATAGCATTCATGGCAGGCCCTGCACAATTAAACATCCAAGTGCCAGTTAGAGAAAGCCTGGTAAAAGCATAAAGTTGGATTTGAAATCCTGGTGAGGGTTATGAGGCCATCAATGCAAGCATTATCATTATCATTACTAAACGATACATTAATTGTCTTTGAACCATGGGGATGTGTTAGCAGTAAGAACTCAGCTCCATGATTTGAAAGTCTCTTGTCATTGTTTGCTCATCCATTCCTCTGCTCAGGAAGTCACTAGGGTTCTGTGTAAAACTCTATTTGTAGTCTGATTATTTTTTTGATTGATGAAAAGGAAAATACAATAGATTTTAATAGCAGATCAAGAATGGGGGAGGAAATATAGAGATCCTTGCTTGCTTCAGATGGGTCTTTCTCCCAGGACACTGACTTCTCTGGAGGGGCTGGGTAGACATGCTTCTTCCTTGCAGTTCTCCAGCTTGCAATCTCAATGCCTCAAGCTTTTTGGCCCACCCCATGCCAGATGACTAAGATGTTGGCTCCTGTTTTTGGCTTTTTTGCTCCACTCCAGGCTATCCTTCCCCTCCAGGTCCTGTTGGAATTAGGGAATGGGAATGTGGTGATGCAATGTGGGAATGATTCAGATGCTCTGAGGGCTCTCTCTTGTTATGACTGCATCTGGGGTAGACTATTCGCTGTGCTGAACCCTTCTCACCCACTTCCAATTGAAAGTACTTGGACACCAGAATTCCTAGTTATGGCTCTAGGTCATTAAAAAGCCTTACCTGATTACTGTCTTCTATATATGCCAGTGAAGCAAACTGCTGCTGAGTGAATATTCTGCAACTACAATATCTGTGATCATTCAGGGACTTGTTCACTGACAGGTGGCACAGTGCTGGACATTATCAGGTGGACCTAAGTTCAAATCCCACCTTGAACACTTACTAGTTGTATGATCTTTAAAAAGTCACTTAACCTTTCAGCCTCAGTTTCCTTGACCATAAAATGGAACTACTCCCTCCTCCAGGCTTGTTGTGAGGATCAAAAGAGATAAGTAAATTACTATAGAAACGCTAGCTTTTATTATTATTATTAAATGCTGGCAAAGTTATCAGGCAAACCAGGGTGCTCATTTGGGAGCTATGTGGTCTCAGGGGCAATTCTCTTGGCTGGTTATTTGCTATAATACAATGTAGTCAGGGTCCCTCTTCTTTTTTCCTAAGGGAAAGGGTTAAGATAATCAATGTGTTTTTCTCTGAGTTGCAGGAACAAAATGACCTATGGGGAATCCTCCCCGCCTCTTCATTATGACACCTCAGTAATCAGAAGCAATCACTCTCTTTTGATAGAACCCTCTGGACTCAGGCAGCCATGTCTACAACTGGGATGACCTAACAGACAAGATAGAGAATGAAAGCTCTGCCCCACCCCCAACCTTTAGTCTAACAGAAGGCTTGTGACGCTGTTCTCTTTTTCTGGAGAAAGCGCCTAGAAAGCTTCAAAGAGGAAAAGGGGGCAGGGATGGAGGATTTTTTTTAAACTGAATACATTATAAGGAGTAAAAGCTGACAGTCTCAAAAATAATGATCTGGATTTTCTCTTATTTAAAACAAAAACAAAAACACTCAGCTGTCTAGTGCTTTCATTGCTGCCATAGCCCTGACTCTTGGTCACATTTGGAATTAAAAATACATAAGCACTTTCTGAAAAAGCTGCTAATTTGAAGGTCATTAACAGCTGAAACCATATTTCTTTTATTTATATAAAAAGCATATAATAATGCTATTAATATTTACTCTCCTCTCTGGCTGCAAAGCTGTTAACTGTCTTCGGTGTAAAGTGCCTGTCTTTGCTTTGGCTTCCAGCTATATCATATTCCATTGTAATTAACCGTCCCCTTTTTAAAACACATGGCTTGGCTTGGAGGATGGGGGTGGTGGGTTGCAGAGCAATTGAATGAAACTGAATGACCATTAGAGTCAGTGCAATGAAAAAGGCATCCAATGTGAAGAAATTTCTAACAGTCAGATTCTAGTGGGTTCAGACACTCATCTCTATAATGAGGAGATTTGGGGGGAGCTTTGATTCCTCCTATGTGCCTTGGCTCTCTGGTCCTGTCTTCCTTTCGTCTTTGGCACAACTAGCCAGCTGGCCACACTTCCCTCAGGGCCCAACCTATATACCAATGGGTTCATGCTGCTCATGTGTAATTATAAACAGGCCTTTTAACATGCAGCCCGCCATCTGTCCACATCTGTAAAAGAAGTTTCAACACCTCTCTGTGCCACTCAGGGTGAGTTAGATTTGACTTCACAGAGCTGTCAGCTCCAGGACCCCAGGAAGCTTTTAGCTGCCCACCCTCTTCCTTAGATTTCTCTACTCCCTCGTGGCCTCCCCAGTCTGACTTTTCCTACCCTCCTGCTCTTCTCTCTCTTCAGTTGTTTGTTTTATGAGATAAATTACTGGAAGATCAGCCTGTCAGCAATTCTCCTGCAAATTCACTGTGTGCAAAAAGAAAAAAAGATGGAGGAAGGGGGCAGGAAAAGGGGGAGAAAGGGGAAAAATGGGCAACGAGGCTGGGGCTTTGCTGTTGCCATAGAAATACAGAACTGAAACTGACAATTGCAAAGCATTTCAGAGAGTGAAAGAGACCGAGGAGAAGAAGAGAGAAAAGTACATAAATTCAGTTTAAGAAAGAGGCTGATCAATAGGTTGTTACATAAAGTAAATACAGAGTGAGAAAGATGGTGAGATAGAGCCCCCTGCCAGGGAATACGAAGAGAGATGAGTGAGGTGGACAGTCATGGAAATAGAAATGAGATAAGAAGTGAAATTGCTAGACCTGCAATTATAGAAACATACGTTAGGGTATCTGAAGAGATCCATAGTCATGGAAACCATCCCCAAACATGCACTTAATGCAGAGGAAATGACAAAGGAAAACAATGGTGCATTCCACAGGGAAAGAATTAAATTTGCAGAGGATGCCCTACAATGTACTTAGTAGGTGATAAATCCTCTGGCAGTGGATTGCATGGTGATGTTGTCATCACTTTATCAAAACACTCTCACTAAATAGGGTAAGTGGGTTCTAGCATGAGGGAATAGTGGGAGTTGTGGGATTAGCTCGCTTAAATTCTCCTGATAATGTGTGTGTAAAGTACATACACACATAGTAACAATCATGTATTTCTACATATATGCATGTGCATGCATATACGTACACATATACATTGTATATGGTAGAAAAAAAGTAAGTTGGAGAGAAGGTATGGATTTATATTGGATAAAGACAATTTTCTCACTGGGAATAACCTATACTAGTGAAATCATAGGTGTATGCCAATAAATAGTAAACAAACAAATTGTGGAGAGAGACAGACACAGAGAGAGAGAGAGAGAGAGAGAGAGAGAGAGAGAGAGAGAGAGAGA
>NW_027187247.1:428181-513791 GCF_028583685.1 Petaurus breviceps papuanus
AGAGAGAGAGAGAGAGAGAGAGAGAGAGAGAGAGAGAGAGAGAGAGAGATAGAGAGAGAGAGAGAGAGAGAGAGAGAGAGAGAGAGAGAGAGAGAGAGGAGGGGGGAGGGAGAGAGAGCACATCAGTCAACCAGAATTATTTTGAGTTTACAGAGTCAATTTTCCTCATTTTCCTTATTTCTTCCAATTTTACCCATGAATAGTACAGATTATTCCTTACCTCTCATAGGCTGAATAATCGATGAGTTTTTGAAATTTATGGACCCACTATAAATCTTCCATTTGTTAATATTCATGGCAGTTACAGAGAGGAGCCATCCACGCTGGGAGGTTAAATCTACTAGTGGACTAGGATCAGCTGAAGTTGGTGAGCTGAATGGGCAAGTGGAAGCAGCTATATTGGTGGATGGAGATGCTCATAACGTTGTCTAGGGGAACAACAGAAGCTTAAATGTCAACAACCTTCCCATCTAGTCTTTTGCTGTAGCTACTGGTATTTAAGACTAAACTGAACCTTGGACTCTTGATTGTGTTCTGTGGGAGATGAGGTGATTACCCATCTGTTGCACCTGTGATGTGCTCTCCTTAACAATCTGCCTCCTTTTTTATATCCACTTTGGTGTTTTCATTTGGGAGGAGGAGTGATACAGTGCTGAATTTGGAGTCGAGATACCTGGGTTCAAATCCCCACTTTGGCACTTACAGGTCATGTGACCCTGGACAAGTAATCTGATCTCTTTGAACCTCAGAGTCATCATCAACCTCCAAGTGTTGCCATGAAAATAAATGAAGCAATAAATGTATGAATGTTTTGTAAACCAAAACTTACTTCATAAGTCAGGTTTTATCAACATCTTGACTCTTTTCACAAAAATATTTTGCCAGCTGTGAACCTTTTTTTATTCTTAACTTCTCTTATACCTTACTAACCTCCTACCATCTTGATTTTCCTGTCCTTTTCCTGATGTATTCTGTCTCTTATCCCTTGGTGTCCACTCCTTTCCTTGTCCTCTATTCTTTCCCATAGATGGGGACTTCTACTGACAGGCTCTGAACATGATTTCATTATTTCTATTAAACATCCATAGAAAAGCAATACAGTAGAATCCCTTTGTAATGTTGGTGTTGGGGGACATGGCTAATCCCTGTCTTACAGCCTTGTCAATTTTTCCCATATGCAGGTGTTATGTTTGGGAAAACGTGATTTGACTAGAGGTATTCTGTAATCTGTAAAAGGACAAGCTGTGGTATAATAGGATTTTCCTGGAGCAGCTTTCAGAATTACTATTAGAGAAAACAGAATAAGGTTGAACAATAACTTTGATCAGATATTCCAAATACAATATCTCAGCTTTGGCTTCATAATGAATTTTTTTAAGATTAAAAAAGAACAAATAGAAAATATGAATTAAAAACTGCTGCCAAAGGGGAAAAGATTTTTCCTCTTCTTCCCTCCAACCTTGCATGACTTTCCCCCTTTACATTTATTGTATTTGATGTGATGCTATAGTTGAGTGTGCCATATCCCTCTACTGGAATATGAGCTTCATGAAGACTAGAAGAATACATTTTGTATTTTACCTCACTCCTAGTACAGTAATCTACACACAGAAAGTACTCAATAAATGCAGGTTGTTAAATTGTAAAGAGTGGAAAGAAAAGTCCAATATATGATGTTACCACAGAATTTTTTTTAGTATTTTAGTAACATCTTTTTTTATTTTTCCATATTAAAATAAAAATAATTTCTTTCAAGTAGAGATTTTTCCATTGTGTCCATCTTTGTATAGTACCTAGTAGAATAAATAACATGGACAAAAAGTTTCACTTTTCCTCCTCAGTCCCAATCCTACTCCTCATTTCCCAGTTTTTGCTAATAGCACTCCCATTTCTCAGGCATATAGATTTAGAACTTAAAAGTCATATTCCTAGGCTCAAATGCTGTCAAGTATTGTTGATCCCACCTTTGCTGTCCATCTTCTATAGGCTTGCTCCTTTAGACCCCAACTACTTTCAAACTACTTCATGGTCTCATTATTTTTTACCTATAGCACTGTAAGAAGATTCCAGTTTGCTTCTTACCCTCTCTCACTTTCCCCCAAATAGTACATTATAAGCCTAACCTACCTAGTGGTAAACATATTTACTCAATCAACCAACAGGTGTCTATAGTAAGTGCTTAATATGTACTACTTCTTAGGAATACAAGTACAAAGAATTAAACGATCTCTATTTGCAATGAGTTCACATTCTAATGAGAGGCAACAAATACATACAGTATATAAATATATACAGCATAAATATCAATGAATAGATACAAATAAATACAAATAGTCCCATACTAGGTAGTTTGAGAGGAGGTCACTAGATGTTGGGGAGGGTCAGACATGGCTTTATGAAAAAAAAATGCAATATTTGAAGTACATATTAAAATAAGAAAGGGACTGAGGCATAAGTAATAAAGGAGTACATTTGAGGCATCTCTGAACTCCATCTGAAGACAGAAGGCTTAGTCTTGAGTAAGAAGAACAAAGAAAAGTTGAGTTTAGATGGATTATAGAGTGCAGAATGAAGAATGATATACAATGAAACTGGAAAGATAGCTTGGGCTTGGTTTTGTAGTCCCTTAAAAGCTCATCAAAAGGGTTCATATTTGATTCTAGAGGCAAGAGGTGTCAGTGGATTTGATTGAATAGAAGAGACACATGGTCAGTTCTTCATTTTAAAGGAATTACTTTCATAGCAGTGTGCAGGATTGACTGGAGTGGTGAGAGATTTGAGACAGTTGGACCAATTAGACTGTTGCAATAGTCTAGGTGAGAGGTTATGAAGACCTGAACTAATGTGGTAGCTGTGTGAGTGGGAGAAAGGGATGGATGGAAAAGATTTTGTGGGTGTAGAAAAAGCAAAACTTGGTAATTGATTGGATATGTGGGGTGAAGGAGAGTGAAAAGTCGAGGATAGTGCCAAAGTTATGAACCTAGAACTCTGGAAAGATGGTGCTTTTGACAAAAAAATAGGAAAGTTTTGTAGAGGGGAGAATTTGGAAGAAAGTTCAGGGTTAAACACTTTGAGCTAAAAATATCTATTCCAAATTCAAATTTCAGTGTTATTTAATTTTTTAATTATTTAACTAAAGTTCCTCTCTGATACTCTTTGATACTCAAAGACATGCCATTGGAATACAAACTGATATATCTAGAAGATAGTGAAGATTCAAGTACAGGACTAGAAAGTGGCCTAGTGTTATAGTAGGCAGTAATGAATCCAAGGGCTGAAACCAGGAAACCTAGGGTGCAGCCCTGTCTTTCAAAGCAGCTATCAATAGGAAATTTTGTATAAGTCATTTCAAATTCATACGTATTGATTTCTTCATTTGATAAAGAAGACATTGAAATAGTAAGGTTGACTGATTTTGCTGTATGGTACCCAATTCTAAGAAAAGTTAATTTAGAGGGGCAGCTAGGTGGTGCAGTGAATAGAGCACTGGCCCTGCAGTCAGGAGGACCTGAGTTCAAATCCGGCCTCAGACGCTTAACACAAAAACTAGCCATGTGACCTTGGGCAACTCACTTAACCCCAATTGCCCTCCAAAAAAATAAAAGCAAAAATTAAAAAAAAAAACCCGAAAAGTTAATTTGCTTTTTCCTCTTTCATATTTCTTCCCTCCTCTGGGATACATTCTTCTGATCTCCTTTTACAGAGTTCACAAATATTTTTTTCTTTATTGTTAGCAAACTGTCTACTCATAATTATTAAGCAAAGTGTCTGGCATATATTAGGTGTTTAAAGAATTTTTATTAACTGACTGACCATTATCTCAATGAACCTCAGAAAAGGTGATACATGTAAAAGATAGTAGTTTTGCGTCCTCCTTGAAACAGGTAAATATTGATTTATCTCCTTTCTCTTTTCATGCCATGCGGACTTATTGACTGTCTTCAGTTTAATTTATTTGAAGAATCTGAATAGCAAACAACCCTGCTCATCTACAGTTTTTTAAACAGGTATGATTCAAATTTCTTCCTTTAACTGAAACTTACCTTATTTTTCAATTCATAGATAAACTCAGTTTTTTTCCATTTTTTTGTTTTGCCCAAGAATCCTTTTTTTTCAGAATATACTATTCCAACCTTTTATTTCATTCATCAGGGTTAATGAATAGTGTTGCATGATTCAGAAGATTTTCCCTTGATTTGTAAAGGATCTCTTCTTAGTTGGTTGCAAGGTTATATATTTGATGTCGAATCTGTTGAATATATTTCTAAATGAGTTGAACTTGAAGGTTGATTTACTAGCAGCTCGTTCCTTCTCCTCTGTTTCATATATTTTAGCATAATTTTCATATTTGATTTTGAGACTAGGACATTCAGGCTTTCTGTCTTGTTATGTTTGTTTGTTTTTTTTTTCTGGGACACCAATACTTCTTTGATTATTACTCTGAGTTTTATCTTCAAAGTCAATTGCTTTGCTTTATGGAGAAATATTCTTCTGAATTTACTGTCTTTGGACTTTGCTCTAACATTTCTTGTTGATATTTTCACTGTCTCTGCCACTGCCCCTTTCAGAAAGCTCACTACTGTAGTAAAATTCTCTACCATCTGTTCTACAATTCATCCTCTTTTCGAAATTTTCTTTAAGGGCTCTAATTTTACTCTTTATCTCTTCCTTTCACACTTTATTAACCTTGACTACCATTCTGGGGATTCTCATAGCTGTTTTAATTTCTAGGAACTGAGTTATTGTTATCACAGTGTTATTCAATTCCTCTATTTTCTTTACAAATTTTTACCCTTTAGTATTACTTAATTGTGTTATAAAGTCTTTTTGTTTACTCATCTGTCCATTCTCTTTTCTGATTTTTTATTAGGTTTTCCTTGTGAAGATTTTAAAAAAATTTCCCCAGCAATACCACTACTAGGTCTGTTTCCCAAGATTACTATGGATAAAGGAAAAGAACCTATATGTTTTCAAATATTTATAGTGGCTCTCTTTGTGATGACAAAGAACTGGGATTTTGCAATTGATATTTTTCTTTGACATTATTTGCCACTTCCCCCTCCCTTATCCCCAATTTTAGATTATAAAAGGGGAGCTGGGCTTCCTTTCAAAACCAAACTCTTAACGTTCTTGTTAGGACTTCCTCTTGTTTGTTCGGTTTTTGAAGTTTGTTAGATTGTATAAAGGCATCCCTTCTCACTCTTCTTTATTTCCTCAATGAGAACCATGATAAAAAAAAGTGAAATTTTTCTTATTAATTTTAAGTTTACTGTTCATTTAAATTTAGTTTCCTAGAAGCTCCCAATGATTTTTTAACACCTAAGATATATATTTTTTACATCTTAAAACCATTCCTGAAAGGGTATGAAGCCTGAAATAAATTTCTCCTGTCAATATTGATTTTTAATTATTATCTTGATAACTATTAATAGGGCGGCTAGGTGGCATAGTGGATAGAGCAGTAGCCCTGGAGTCAGGAGGACCTGTTTTCAAATGTGGCCTCAGATACTTACTAGTTGTGTGACCCTGGTCAAGTCACTTAACTGATACTTGTGTCAGTTCCTCTTTGGTAAAATGAACTGGATAAGGAAATGGTAAAGAAGGAAAAGAGTTATTAAATTGCCTATACCCTTTGACCCAGGAATACCATTACTAGGTCTATTTACAATTAGGGAAAAAAGGAAAAGAACTCATATGTTCTGAATATTTATAGCACTTTTCTTTGTGGTAGCAAAGAACAGGAGATTGAAGGGATACTCATCAAATGGGGAATGGCTGAACAAGTTGTAGTATATGGTATATGATTATGATGGAATACCACTGTGCTATAAGAAATGATGAGCTCTTGCTTCCAGAAGCCAAGAGGGTGGAGTAGGCAGTAAGTCACTCTCACCCTCCTTTACTGACCTTGAAAAACCCAGAAAATGCCACTCCAAGAAAAATCCTGGAACAGTGGAGTCAGCAGAAAGACAAGGTATAGCAGTCTTTTAGATTGTGAGGCTAGGGATTAATGGGAAAGATATCTCTTGCTGTGGCTGAAGGTGACCAGTACAGGATGGGAGGCATCCTGGAAAGCCAGCAGCAAGCCTGACCTCAGTGGGCCAATGGGTGATCCTGAGCCCCAGGGTGGGGGAGCAAGCAAGAGCCAATACCAGAACACCCCCTCCTACTGCATGCCTTGGCATAGCCAGGGGAACTAGTGGATGCCAGAGCAGAGAACCACCACAAGCACTAGTAGTGACTGAGCCTACCAGTGCCTAGCACAGCTCCAGGTGAGGAGGTGACCTCAAGAGGCTAGACCATCCCCATACCCACCCCCCACCCTGTGAGCTTCAGTATAACCCAGAGGAAATGCAGAAAAAAACCCCACCTAGATTTGGCACATACCAACCAACTCTGCCAGCTCCAGCTCAGTACTAGGTAAGCTACAGCCTCTACAGTTACCAGCTTCCAGTACCTGAGGGTCCAGCACACAAAAGCAGTAACCAGGACCCTATCCCCAAACACAAGCAGCATGGAACAGTGCCCCCTGTGCCGCCGTAGCACAGATCAACATTTCAAGCCAAGAAAAAGGCAAACACTATGAGCAAAAAGCAACATAGAAAAACAGAGACCATAGATTGTTACTATGGGGACAGGGAAGATCGAAACACAAATTCGGAAGAGGACAGCATTGTCAATATACCCACATCTGAAACCTCAAAGGGGAAGGTGAACTGGTCTCAAGCCCAAACAGCCTTCGTGGAAGAGCTCAAGAAGGATTTTAGAAGTAAAATTAGAGAGGTAGAAGAAAACTTGAATAATTCCTTTAAAAATAAAACTGACAAAATGTGGGGGGAGGGAAGGGAGAGTACACTGAAGAAAACAAATCCATAAAAAGTAGAGCTGGTCAAATGCAAAAGTAGGTACAAAAACTTACAGAAGAAAATAAATACATTAAAAATTAGAATCAGGCAAGTGGAAGCAAGTATACTCTATGGGACATCAAGAATCAGTCAGAAAAAATCACAAGAATGGAAAAATAGAAGAAAATGTAAAACACCTCACTGGAAAAAAAACTGAGCTGGAAAATAGATACAGAAGAAATTGTTTAAAAATTATTGGTCTACCTGAAAGCCATGATAAAAAAAAAGAGTCTGGATTGCATCTTTCAAGAAATCATCAAGAGGGGGGCAGAGCCAAGCTTACAGTGTAAAATCAGGAAAACTCTGTGAACTCCTCCCATAACCGCCTCAAATACCTATAAAATATGACTGTAAACAAATTTTAAAGCTACAAAACCCACAAAGTGACAGAGAGAAACAAATCTACTACTGAAGGCAGCCCAGCACAGCATGCTGGGAGCTGAGCCCAGCCCCATGTGAGCCCACAGATTAGGCCCAGGGTGGCCCTGACCAGCAGGGGCTAGAGCAGACTTTTGGGGAGTGGATCACCAGGAGCTGTGGCAGTTTCCAGAAATATGAAACCATAAATGCCAAAGAAAAAGTAAAAGGTCAGTGTAGAACTCTGTTGGAATTGGGGGGTGGGGTGGAGGCACGGCCGGCCTCTGCCCCTGGATCTAGAAGTGGCAGAGGCATGGCAGCCATGCAGCCACCTCCATGTGGCTGCTTTAGAGATCCTGGTAGGAATACAATAGGGGAGTCAAGTGACCATTCAGAGGATAATCGCTCTTGCTTTAACCTGCCTGGATCTAGATCACAGTCTTGGGTGGTGGTCCTGAGGTATGTGACCAGTGAGCAAGAGCTTGTGGGGGCTGTAAAGATGGGACTCTACTAATAGCTCTTGCATCTGTGAAAACCCCAGCGATTTGGGACAAAGCTCTCCCAAGGAAGCAGAGTTGTACTGTGGCAAAGAGCTCAAAAGTCAAGTAATTGAGTGGCAACATGAGGAAACAAAGGAAGAAAAACAAGCCCAGCAATCCAACTTTACATCCCTTTTTGTGGGAACAAAAAGGATCAAAGCATGGCATGAGAGGAAGACAATGCAGTCAGAACTCCAGCACCAAAAGCCTCTAAGAAAAATATGAATTGGTTACAGGCCATGGAGAAACTCAAGAAGGATTTTGAAAATCAAGTAAGAGAAGTGGAGGAAAAATTGGGAACAGAAATAAGAATGATGCAAGGAAATCATGAAAAGAGAGTCAACAACCTGACTGATGAAAATAACACTTTAAAAACAGACTAACTCAAATGACAAAAGTGGCCCAAAAAGCCAATGAGAATGCCTTAAAAAGCCAAATTTGCCAGATGAAAAAAGAATTTCAAAAGCTCACTGAAGAGAATAATTCCTTCAGAATTAGAATGGAGCAAATGGAAGCTAATGACTTTCTGAGAAATCAAGATACTATTAAACAGATGGAAACAAATGAAAAATAGAAGACAATGTGAAATATCTCATTGGGAAAACCACTTACCTGGAAAATAGATCCAGGAGAGATAATTTTAAAATTATTGGTCTACCTGAAAGCCATGATCAAAAAAAGAACCTAGAAATCACCCTTCAAGAAATTCTCAAGGAAAATTGCCCTGATATTTTATAAACAGAGGGCAAAATAGAAATTGAAAGAATTCACTGATCACCTCTTGAAAAAGATCCCCAAAAGAAAACTCCTAACAATATTATAGCCACGTTCTGGAATTCCCAGATCAATGAGAAAATATTACAAGCAACCAAGAAGAAACAATTAGAATAATGTGGAAAAACAATCAGGATAACACAGAATCTAGCAGCTTCTACATTAAGGGATCAAAGGGCTTGGAATATTATAATCTGGAGGTCAAGGGAGCTAGGGTTAAAACCAAGAATCACCTACCCAGCAAAACTGAGAATAATGTTTCAGGGGAAAATATGGTCATTCAATGAAATAGAGGACTTTCAAGCATTCTTGATGAAAAAAAAAGAGTTGAATAGATAATTTGACATTCAAATACAAGAAGCAAGAGAATCATGAGAAGGTAAACAGGGAAAAGAAATCATAAGGAAATTAGGAACGTATCAAAGTTGAACTCTTTAAATGCCTACATGGAAAAACAATAATTGTAACTCATGAGACTTTTCTCAGTGTGAGGATAGTTGAAGGGAATATAAATGTGTGTGTATATATATTTATATGTATACACATACATATTTATATATATATATGTATGCATATATACATACATATATATGTCTGTATAGGAGAGTGTGTGTGTATGAATACATGTAAGTGTGTATATATGTGTACAGGTATACAAAGACAGAGAGCACAGGATCAATTGAATAGGAAGGGATGATATTTAAAAGGTGAAATTGAAAGGTTAGAGAGGAATCTAATGAGAAGAGATGGGGAGAGACAGAATGGGGTAAATTATCTCATATAGAAGAGGCAAGGGATAACTTTTACAATGGAGGGGAAGAACAGGAAGGCAAAAAGGAATGGGTCAACCTTATTCTCATTGAATTTGGCTTAGGGAGGGAATGGTATACACATTAAATTGGGTATCTTGCCCTATAGGAGAGTGGGGGGGACAGGATGAGATGGGGGAATGATGGAGGTTAGGGGAGGGCAGGTTGGAGGGGAAGGTAGTTAGAAGCACCCACTTTTGGAAAGGGATAGTGTCAAAGTAGAGAACAGAACAAGTGGGGATGGGATAGGATGGAGGAAAATATAGTCAGTCTTTCTCAATATGTCCACTATGGAAATGTTTTGCATAACTACACATGTACTATCTATATTGAATTGCTTATCCTTCCGGTAAGCATGGGTGACAAAGGAGGAAGGGAAAGAATCTGGAATTCAAAGTTTTAAAATCAAATGTTAAAAAATTATTATTATTTGTACATACAACTGGAAAATAAGATATACAGGCACTGGGGTATGGAGATCCATTTTACTCTACCAGAAAGTTGGAAGGAGGATGGGGGAGGACATAGGAGAGAACAGATTGGGGGAGGGGGTATACAGTGGGATTGCTGTTGTGGGGTGGTGGGTAGGGGAAAGACAGGAAGAAAATTTATAACTCAAATATTGTGGAAATGAATTATGTAAATGAAAAATAAACATAAAATTTAATTAAAAAAAGAAATCATCAAGAAAACTGTCCTGAGGTCCTAGATCCAAAGGGTAAACTACAAATTGAAAGAATCCACCAATCACTTCCTGAAAGAGATCCCAAATTTAAAAATCCAAAGAATATTGTAGCCAAATTTAAGAGTTATCAGGTCAATGAGAAAATACTGCAAGCGGTCAGAAAAAACAAAATCAAATATCATGCAACCACAGTCAGGATTATGCAGGGTCTTGCAGCTTCTATACTAAAAGATCAGAGGACTTACATAAGGCAAAGGATTTTGGATTATAACCAAGGATCAATCACTCAGCAAAATTGAACATAATTTTTCAGGTGAGGAGATGGACATTCAGTGAAATAGGGGACTTCCACACTTTCCTGATAAAAAGACCAAGAAAAATTTAATGGAGATAGAAAGGAACATATCTTTTTTCTCAGTAGTAAATGACACCTACAAAAAAATTGACCATGTACTACGGCATGAAAACCTTGAAATTCAATGCAGAAAGGCAGAAATATTAAATGCATCCTTTTCAGATCATGACACGATAAAAATTACCTGTAATGAAGAACCCTGGAAAGACAGACTAAAAATTAATTAGAAACAAAATAATCTAATCCTAAAGAATGAGTGGGTCAAACAACAAATCATAGAAATAATTAATAACTTCATCCAAAAGAATGCCAATAATGAGATAACACACCAAAACAAATGCTTACATATATAAAATAGGGAAAGAGGAGATCATTGAATTAGGCATGCAACTAAAAAAGCTAGAATAAGAACAAATTAAAAATCCCCATGTAAATATCAAATTAGAAATACTGAAAACCAAAGGAGACATTGATAAAATTGAAATAAAAAGTCTGCTTAACTAATAAATAAATCTAAGAACTTTTTTATGAAAAAAAAAACACAATAAAAAAGATAAACCTTTGGTCAATTTGATTTTTAAAAAAAGAAAGAAGAAAACCAAATCACCAGTATCAAAAATGAAATAAAAGGTGAATTCGTCACCAATGAAGAGGAAATTAAAAAAATAATTAGGAGCTATTTTGCCCAACTGTATGCCAATAAATTAGACAATCTTAGTGAAATGGATGAATATTTACAAAAATATAAACTGCCCAGATTAACAAAAGAGAAAATAAAATACTTAAATAACCCCATTTCAGAAACAGAAATTGAACCACTCATAAAAGAACTACCTGGGAAAAGATCTCCAGGGCCAGATGGATTTAGAAGTGTATTATATCAATCATCTGAAGAACAATTAATTCCCATACTATACAGACTATTTGGGAAAATAGGTAAGGAAGGAGTTCTACCAAATTCTTTTTATGAAACAAATATGTTACCGATATCTAAACTGGGAAGAACCAAAACAGAGAAAGAAAATTATAGACCAATTTTCCTGATGAATACAGATGGAAAAATTTGAATAAAATATTAGCAAAAAGATTACAGGAAATTATCTTGAGAATAATACATTATGATCAGGTAGGATTTATACCAGGGATGCAGGGCTGGTTCAGTATTAGGAAAACTATCAGCATAATTGACCATATCAATAGAAACCATATGAATATCTCAATAGATACAGAAAAAATTTTTGAAAAAATACAACATCCATTCCTATTAAAAATACTAGAGAGCATAGAAATAAATGAATTCTTCCTTACAATGATAAGTAGCATTTAGCTTAAACCATCAGCAAGCATTATATGTAATGGGGATAAACTAGAAACATTTTCAATAAGATCTGGAGTGAAATAAGTATGTTCTTTAGCAACACTGTTATTCAATATGGTACTAGAAACATTAAGTTTAGCAATAAGAAAAGAAAAAGAATTTGAAGGAATTAGAATAGGCAAAGAAGAAACAAAGTTATCACTCCTTGCAGATGATATGATGATAATACTTAGATAATCCTAGAGAATCAAGTAAAAAGCTACTTGAAATAATAAACAACTTTATCAAAGTTGCAGGGTATAAAATAAACCCACATAAATCACTGGCACTTCTATATATTACTAAAAAAGCCCAAGATCAAGATACTGAAAGAGAAATTCCATTTAAAGTTACATGTAGACATTGTAAAATATTTGGGGGTCTACCTAACAAAACACACCGAGGTGCTACATGAACACAATTGCAAAACACTTTTCATATAAATAAAGTTGGATCTAAATAATTGGGGAAAAAATTCAGTTGTTCCTGGGTAGGTTGAGCTAATATAATAAAAAGGTCAAGTCTAACTAAATTAATTTACTTATTCAGTACCATACCAATCAAACTACAAAAAAATCATTTTATAGAACTAGAAAAAAATGAAATTTATCAGGAAGAACAAAAGGTCCAGAATATCAAGGAAATTAATGAAAAGAAATGCAAGATAAAGTGGCCTAACCATACCAGATCTTAAACTGTATTATGAAGCAGCAATAATCAAAACTACTTGGTACTGGCTAAGAAATAAAGCAGTGGATCAATGGAAAAGTTTAGGTACACAAGACACAGTAATCAATGACTGTAGTAATGTACTGTTTGATAAATCCAAAGACTCACGGTTTTGGGATAAGAACTCATTATTTGACAAAAACTGCTGGGAAAACTGGAAAATAGTATGGCAGAAAGTAAGCATAGACCAATATCTTATACAATATTCCAAAATAAAGTCAAGCGGGGTACACAATTTAGATGTAAAGACTGATTCTAAAATAGACTGGGAGAGTAAGGAATAGTTTACCTGTCAGATTTATGGGAAACAGAAGTATTATTACCAAACAAGAGATAGAGAACATTTTGAAATGAAAAATGGATAATTTTGATTACATTAAATTGAAAAGTTTTTGTGTAAACAAAGCCAATACAACCAAGATTAGGAGGGAAGCAGAAAAAGGAGGGAAGCAGAAAACTGGGAAAGAATTTTTATAGTCAGTGTCTCTGATAAAGGCCTAATTTCTAAAATATATAGAGAATTGAGTCAAATTTATAAGAATACAAATCATTCCCCAATGAATAAATGGTCAAAGGATATGGACAGACAGTTTTCAGAGGAAGAAATTAAAGCTATGTATAGTCATATAAAAAAAAAAACTGCTCTGAATCACATTGATTAAAAAAATGCCAATCAAAACAACTCTGAGGTACCACAACACACATATCAGATTGCTTAACATGAGAAAACAGGAAAATGAAAAATGTTGGAGAAGATGTTGGAAAATTGGAACATTAATGCATTGTTGGTAGAGTTGTGAACTGATCCAGCCATTCTGAAGAGCAATTTGGAACTATACGCAAAGGGCTATAAAAATGTGCATACCTTTTAACCCATCAATGCCGCTGCTATGTCTGTATCCCAAAGAGACCATACAAGTGGGAAAAGGACCCACATGTACAAAAATATTTATGGCAGCTCTTTTTGGGTGACAAAGAATTGGAAATCAAGGTGATGCTCATCAATTGAGAAAAGGCAGAACAATTTGTGGTATATGAATATAATGGAAATATGTATATATGTGTGTGTATGTGTGTGCATATATATGTATATATATGTATCTTGGTATATCTAAAACCTAATGGAATTATATTATATGGAATTATATATAATGGAATTGCGCCATAAGTAATGATGAGCAAGAGGACTTTAGAAAAAAACTGTAAAGACTTATATGAAGTGATGCTGAGTGAAGTGAGTAAATCCAGGAGAAAATTGTACATAGTACCAACCACATTGTGTGATGACTGACTTTGATAGGCTTAGCTCTTCTCAGCAATGCAGGGATCTAAAAAAACTCCAAAAGACTCATACTGGCAAGTGCAAGCCACATCCATAGAAAGAACTTTGGAGTCTGAATGTGGATGGAAGCATACTATTTGCTCTCATTTTCTTTTGTTATTTTGTTCCTTTTTTCTCATGGTTCCTCCCATTAGTTCTAATTCTTCTTTATATCATGACTAATGTGAAAATATGTTTAATATGAATGTCTATGTAGAGCTTATATAGGATTGCACACCATCTTGGGGATAGGGGAAGAAAGGGAGGGAGAAAATTTGAAACTCAAAATCTTATGAGTGAATGTGGAAAATTAAAAATAGATAAATTTTAAAAATAAATGATGACCTCAATGAGTTTAGAAAAACATGAATAGACTTGCATGGATAGAACATTGTACACAGCCACAACATTATTTTAAGAACAACTTTGAGTGACAAAATCATGTTGATTATTACAAATATCCAAATTAACTATAAAGGACATATGAAGAAAGATACTATCTGCATCCAGAGAAAGAACTGATGAATACAAGTATATATAGAATGGTTTTACACACACACACACACACACACACACACACACACACACATACACGTATTTGTGTTTAATGGTAGCCATTTCTAGGGCTGGGAGGAAGGGAAGAAAAATAGAAGAAAGATACATGATAACTTTATTATGTTTAAAAGGATAGCAAGTTGTATATTATAGATTTGCAGTTTCATGTACAATCATCTTTTTTTCTATACTACTATGCTATGGAAATGATTGCTTTATTTCTTGTTAAGAATATAATAAATTTTAAAAAAGATTTTTAAAAAAGAAATAGCAAAGCACTACAGTATCTTTACCAAGAAAACGTCAAATGGGGTCATGGTGAGTTGGACATAAATGTCTCAACAACAACAACAACAACAACAACAACAACAAATTATCAATTAAGAAAACAACCAAAATTAGAAGGAAAACAGAAAGCTGGGGAAGCAATGTTTACACAAATGTCTGACAAAAGCCTAATTTCTCAAATATATGCAATGCAAGGAAAATAATTCAAAATAAAATAATTCAAAGGACTCATGATGGAAAATACCATCCACATCCAAAGAAAGAACTATGGAGTCAGAATGCAGAGCAAAGCAGACTCTTTTCTATTTTATTTTGCTTTTCTTTCTCTTGGTTTCTCCCATTAGTTATAATTCTTCTATGCAACATGACTAATGTGAAAATGTATTTAATAGGAATGTATGTATAGAACAGATCAGATTGCATGCCATCTTGGGGAGGGAGAAAGAAAAGAGGGAGAGAAAATTGAAAACTTATGGAAGTAGATATTAAAAATTAAAAATAAATAAATTGGAAAAAAAGAAATATAAAGAACTGTGTCAAATCAAGCCATTCCCCAATTGATAAATGGTCAAAAGATATAAACAGGTAGTTTTCAGATCAAGAAATCAAAGCTATATATACAGGCATATGAAGAAGTGCTCTAAATAATTTTTGATTAGAGAAATGCAAATTAAAACAACTCTGAGCTACCACCTCACACCTATCAAATTGGTTAATAAGACATAAAAGGAAAATGATAAATGTTGGAGAAAATGTGGGAAAACTGGGACACTAATGCATTGCTGGTAGAATTGTAAACTGATCCAAGCATTCTGGAGAGCACTTTGGAACAAGGCCCAAAGGATAACCAAATTGTGCATACCATTTGTTCTAGCAATACCAATTCTATGTCTGTATACCAAAGAGATCATAAAGAAGAGAAAAGGACATATATGTGCAATAATATTTATAGCAGCCCTTTTCATGGTGACAAAATATTAGAAAATGAGGGGATGCCTATCAATTGGGGAAAGGCTGAAAAAGCTGTTGTATATGAATATGATGGAATACTATTATGCAATAAGAAATGATGAATAGGCAGATTTCAGAAAATTCTGGAAAGACATATGAGCTGATGCAATGAGTAGAACTAGGAGAACATTGTGCATAGTATCAACAACATTGTATGATGATCAACTATGGATGTATCAGCTCTTCTCAGCAACACAATGATCCAAGACAAGAACAAAGGACTCACAAAGGAAAATGCTATTCATATGTAGATAAATAACTAATGGACTCTGAATGCAGTTCAAAGCATATTTTTTTTCACTGACTTCTTTCTTATGGGTTTTCTTTATCTGTTTCTTCTTTCAAAACTAATATGGAAATGTTTTTACATGGTAGCACATGTATAAACCATATCAAAGCTGCCTACCATTTTCAGAAAAGGGGAAGGAAGAGGGAGGAAGGGAGAAACATTTGGAACTCAAAATCTTGTAAAAATAAATGCAGAAAAGAAATTCTTGACATGTAACTGGGGGAAAACAAAATACTACTAAAAAAACAAACACACAAATAATCATGCAAAAACAAGGTTCAAGGCTTAACTCAAATCCCTGACTTGTCATAAAGCTAGACCAAACAAATGAACAATCAATAAAGAAACAAAAAAAGAAGTCTTTGTTCTATGCCTCCCCAAGGACCTTCCAAAAATTCAACCATCTCTGATTCTTATTCGCTTTTTTTCATTCTTTGCTTCTTTCATTTCTGAAAAATTAATTTTAGTCATTGTGTATGTAGTTCAGGCTCTTCCAGCTTTGCTCCACAATACCTCTCATAAATCTTTTCATGCTTCAAATGTACTTTATATTTATTGTTGTTTGGCAACATATTATTCCATTACAATAATATAGGCAATAGGATAGGGATAGACCTGTGGTTTCATTATTGTAGGGAACTGCCTGGATATGGAATTTCTACAGAGGTGCAGGTACAGATGCAGGCAAGCAGCTTCTCTGCAACTTATAGACTTAATGAGTTGTCCACAGAATTGAGAAGTTAAGTCATTTGGCCAGGGTCCCAAAGCCTTTATGTATCAGATGTGGAATTTCAATCCAGGTCTTCAAATTTCTGAGACTAGTTTCATATCTGCTGTACCATGCTCTCTCTTTTGCATTAATGTAACACAATTTGTCTAGTTGCTTTCTGAATGTTCAACATACACGTCATTTCCATAGTTTTGCTATTACCAGTGAAGCAGCTAAGAATAATTTTGCACCAATAGGTTACCCTTGGGGCAGCTAGGTGACATACTGAATAGAGTGCCAGGCCTGGAGTTAGTACGACTCATCTTCATGATTTTAAATCATGCCCTAGACACTTACTGGATGTGTGACCCTGGACAAATAATTCACCACAGTTTTCTCATCTGTAAAAGGAACTCAAGAAGGAAATGGCAAATCACTTGTATATCTTTGCCAAGAATATCCCAAATGGGGTCATGAAGAGTTGGACACTACTAAAAGTAACTGAACAATAAGATTAATAAATAAAAGGTCACCTTCTCCCCCTCCTTCAACCTATTTCTGCAGGTGAATGAGATTATTCATGAAACTCAAAGACATCATCTAAATAGAGAGAAGTTGTAATCAAATCCAGCATACAACTTGAGTTAAATGAGTGAAGGGGCCAGCCTCAACACTTGGTCTTGGTGATAGTTCATTGGGTTGTTGTAAGCTAATTAAATGTAACCTCTGATTGGATTACCACTATTTTATGAAACTTCTTACCTCTCCTCTGTCTGCTCATTTGAGTCACTTCCAAGATACAAGCAATTCAAAGCCAGTACAGTCAGTCCAATTTGTTAGACATGAATGATTTGCTCTGTCAGAGAACTCTGCTCAGATTCCAAATCCTAACCAGATGTAGGATAGAATAAACAGAAAAAAAATTGAACAGCAAGATTGATTCGGTCAGATATGAGAACAGTAAAGAAAAATACACAGTGAACATGTATGGTCTGTGTAAAAAGTGTCATGTATCTCTGATAACAAGCCTCCTCCCCCAAAAAGAAATTAGAGAGGAGTGTGTAATCAACATCACTTTAAAAGTGCTGTCTCTGCAGTTGTCACAGGCATGAGGAAGATATTTGAGGTCATAGAAAAGATGCTACTAAAATCTATACCTACTAAATGGCCATTGCCAGACATGCTGTATTTGTTTGGTCAATGTTTACAAAAAGATAGAATGTACTTCTTAAAGCATCCCAAACACCATTAAATGAAGGTGAACTCATTAATCATGGAACTACAGAGAGACCTCAGACATTATGAAGAGACCTCAGTCCTTAGAAGAGACCTCAGACATTATGTTGTTCAACTCAACTAAAATAACAAATATTTATGTCCAGGACACTGTGCTAAACATCAAGGTTACAGAATCAGGAATGAAACATTCTCTTATCTTCAAAGAGTTTACATTCAATCGATACAAGAACAGGAATCCCCTCTATAACATCTCAAATAAATGGCCATCTAGACCTTCAATGAATGGTATACCAGTACCTCCTCAATCAACCTGATCTATTTTTTGGACAACTATCTATCTTTGTTAAAAATGTTTTCTTCTTCTTTTTAAAATTTCTTTTCCTTATATCAAACCAAATCTGCTTCTCCATAACTTCCCACCTTTGTTTCTACTCCTGCCTTCTCAGGCCAAGAAAAGAAACCAAATTTCTCTTCTGCTCTTCAAATACTAAAAGAGGGCCATCATAACGCCTATACATCTACTCTCCATGTTAAACATATCCTATTTCTTCAAAACAGGGACTCCACCTGCAGAGCAGCAGTGGGGAGGTTTACCAGTAGTCCAACAAAATAGGAACTTGCTTTGTATAACAGCTTGGGGATCCAGTCCCAAGATCCAGACTATTCACTGTAGCAGATTACTGGAATATTACTTAAGTGTAGTCCTGCCTATATGCAGGTAATAGGAAAAAATACCACCTAAAGTCCTTTTCAACTGGAGAATACAAAATCCTATTGCCATTTTATTTTTTCCATAGGACTTTGAACCTCAAATAGTTAGCAAAACTCCACACCATATGACAGTTGTAAATAAGACCAGAAGAATGATGTTCACTCAAATGAAATCAGCTGTATAGTAATGCCCTCTAGGCCAAACAGATTAGTGCTTGGCAAACTGCCCTCTTTGTGAAGCCTCCCAACAGTAGCTAAACCCCAAGGTTGAAAAACAATAAAAAAATGTTAATTGTTAAATTGGATGTCAGTAAGAATATCTTTCAAAGGTGCTGTAGGCATTTTGTGTTTAGAAAACATTGGACTGAATGGAAATGGGGATCACCAATAAACAAGAGGGCACCCTCTGCATGAGGTCCCACCCAGAATGTTGAAGATAACAGAAGTATGAATGATGTACAAGTTTGCAGCATCATCTACCCTGGCCTTACTGCAATAGAAATCACCTTTTACTTTGCTCATATTCAGCCAAAACTTCCAATCACATTAAACCAATGGACAATTCAAACACCAGAAAGAATTCAATGAAAATGAGTTTGAGAAGAAAGTATAGATGCACCTCTGGACAGGTTTAAACATTCTTCAGTTGTATTCAATTCAATAAATGTTTAGGCACCTACTACATACATGAAGAGTCCTATGCTAGGTAGAAGATCAAATACTTATTACATTAACCTTGTCCTCAAAATGATTATTGTGTAATGCTATGTGTGTATGTGCCTGTGTGTGATGGTGGTGGTGGGGCAGTAAGGGATTAACATATGACTATGACATAAGGTAGAATGTGGCAAATGGAAAGAAAAAATCCAAATAAAAGAATATGATAATTGATGGGAGAAATGGAAATTAAAACAATTCTGAGGCACTGTTTCATACTTATTAGATTGGCTAATAGGACAGAAAAGGTAAATGACAAGAGTTGGAGGGGAGGTGGGAAAAAAATAGACATAAATGCATTGTTGGTGGAGTTGTGAACTGACTTAACCACTTTGTAGAGCAATTTGGAACTATGCCCAAAGGGCTATAAAACCATGCATACCCTTTGACCTAGCATACCACTACTAGGTCTGTATCCCAAAAGAGATAAAAAAAAACAAAAAAAGGACATATATTTACAAAATTTTTTTATAGCAGCCCTTTTCTGGAGGCAAAGAAAAAAGGAATTGAAGAGGTGCTCATCATTTGGGGAATGACTGAACAAATTGTGGTATGTGATTATGATGAAATACTATAATACTATGAAAAATGATGGACAGGATGCTCTCTCAGAACATGAGCTGACACAAAGTGAAATGTACTGTATATAAAGTAACAGCAATACTGTAAGATGATCAGCCGTGAATGACTTAGTTATTCTCAGCAAAACAACCATCTAGGACAACTCTGAAGGACTTGTGATGAAAAATACTATCTACCCCCAGAGAAATAACTGATGGTGTCTGAATACAGATTGAAACATACTTTTTTTAAACTTTATTTTTCTTCAATTTTTGGTCTATTTTTTTTTATAACGACTATTATGGATATGATTTTCATGACAGCCCATGTATAACTTTTATGGAATTACTTGCCTTCTCAGTGAGGAGGTGGGAGTGGGGAGGGAAGGAGGAAGCGAGAGAATTTGGAACTCAAAGTCTTAAAAACAAATATTAAAAATTATTTTTGCATGTAACTGGGGAAAAATAAAATATTAAATTAAAAAGGAAGAAAGAATACGGTAAACTCAATGAGAGAGGGATTGATTTTTATCCTGAGAAATCAGGGAAAACTTTGTGATGAAGGCATCTCCTGAGATGGGCCTTGAAGGAAAGGACTTCATCACATAGAATTATGAAATTGAGCTGATTTTACTAATTTTACTCGTGGTTTTACTCTGATGCCTCTGAGTGCTACCTCACCGTTTCTTGGCAATTCTGCTCTACTATTACTGAATCCTTATCTCATTTCCCACAGAGACTGTACCATAACTTCTCCTCTCTTGAGTTTCCAGCTGTGTTTCTTCCCAAATACCTCACCCTCCATACCTGCCTACTTAAAGTAAAACTACCTAGTCACATGCTTCATTCAGGAAAGTGAAGTAATCTGCTGGCAATTCCTTTAACTCCCCACTTCTGCCCCTCAAAAGCTATGTGTGTTTTCTTTCCCTTCTCTGTCTGTCTTTTTCCATCGCTAATGGCTCTCACCCTAGGCCCTTGATTCTATATCTTTCTTCCTTCTCTAGGCTTTACTCCAATGATTATATTTTCTTTTTTAATTTCTTAATTTATTTGTTTGTTTTAATCTGGATGTGATTTCATCAAGGTAGAAACTTTATAATAAGAGATTTCCTCTAAATGCAAATCAGCACCTTATTTGAAATATATTGTTTTATAAGGTTTATAGTCTTCTAAGGCAACTGATTGACACCATAAATAGAACATTGGGCCTGGAGTCAAGCAGCCCTGAATTCAAATTCAGACCTATTAAATGTAGGAGCCTAGGCAAGTCACTGAATTTATGGTCTACCTCAGTCTCCTCATCTGTATCATAATATCATAATAGCATCTACTTCCCAGGGTGTTGTGAAAATTAAAGGAGATAATATTTGTAAAGCACTTAGCACAGTGCCTGATACAGAGTAGGCCAGAGCTAATACAGTGTTTGGGAGGCTCTGTAGGAAAGTGTGGGAGAGAGAAGAGGTACCAGACTGACTAGCAAGCTGAAAATCTACAGTCATTGTGCTGACCTCATTGTTGTATGCCTATGAAACCTGGACAGCACACCAGTGCCATGCAAGGAAACTGAATCACTTCCATTTGAATTGTCTTAGGAAGATTCTGAATATCCCCTGGCAGGATAAGGTACCAGACACTGAAGTTCTTTCTCTAATTCAACTTCCAAGCATTCAAACTCTACTAAAGAGAGCATACCTTCAGCGGGCTGGCCATGTTGTTCGAATGCAAAATATGCACTTACTAAAAAGGCTATTTTATGGAGAATTCACACAGTGCAAGTGCTCACAGGGTAGTCAGAAAAAGTAATAAAGGGATGCTCTCAAGGTTTCTTTTAATTTTGGAATTGATTGTGTGACATGGGAGACACTGGCGCAGGACCGCTCAGTATGATGTGTCCTCATCCGAAAAAGTGCTGTGTTCTATTAGCAAAGGAGAACTGAAGTAGCTCAAAAGAAATACTAGATGCACAAATGTAGAAAATTCATCCCAAATGTTCACGTGAACTATTTGTGCCCGACCTGTGGTAGAGCATTCTGAGCTCATTCTGGTCTGATCAGTCATAGTCCCATGTAATTTGACTCTAGCATAGTGATGTCATTTTGTCCTCCCCGAGAACTAAGGACAACAACCAGGGACTTAATAAATGCTTTTCCCTCTTTCATCTTGAGAACACTGAGAAATTGACTTGCCCCAAGTTAGATGTCTAGTATGTGGTAGAGGTGAAACTTGAACCCAGGGTTTCAATCAATAAATCAACAGCATTAAGCACCTATTATGTGTGAAACTCAATAGGTAAAACAGATACAAATACATGAATAAAACAACTCCTACTTGTGAGGAGTTTCTAGTCTAAAGGAGGAGACAAGCCTGTAATGAAAGATATGTAAAATAAATGTAAAGTCAATAATATGACTGTAAAAGTGTGGCATTGTGGGAGAGACGGCACTAGAAGTTTGGGGGAGGGGAAGATCAATCAATGTGTCATGAATAAGTATCTGAGAAGCATCTTAGAAGAAAAGGATGCTGTCATGCAGAGGGAAAGAGGAAGTTCATTCCAGGTATATAAGATGGTCAGTGCAAAGCTATGGAGATAGGAGATCAGCAACATGTGTGAAGAACAGAGAGAAGGTCAATTGGGCTGGATCACTGGGTGTGAGGAGTACTTTCTGATTAGTCTTCCTCACCGAGTTTAGTTCTGTATCCACTACATCATGAATTCTTGCTTAATTTCCTACAAACCTCCTCAGGTTTCAGCAATTACTTTGAAAAAACAAAACCTTCTCTCAAAACTTCTATCCCATCTATCTGCTCTCTCATTTCTCCTCCATTACACAGCCAAACAACTTGAAAAGTAATCTAAACATATGACAGCATTTGAATATCACCATTGAGACCTATTTTAAGATGTGCCTAGCTTGATCTTAAAAAAAAAAAACTCTATTATCAATTTCTCCATTGATTCTTTGGGACCTTGAAACATTCTTGGTTTTGTTTATCTAGACTTTTGACAGTAAATAATGTTGTGCACTAATATTATCTATTTATTGTAATTGATCAATTATGTTAAATTAGAAAGAATTTCTAAAATCGTAAAAAAAAAATAAAGAAAAAAAGGGGCAGCTAGGTGGTGCACTGTATAGAGAAGACATCTTCCTAACGTCAGATCTGGTCTCAGATTTTTAATAGCTGTGTGGCCCTAGACAATTCACTTAACTCTGTTTGCCTCCATTTCCTCATCTGTAAAATGAATTGGAGAAGGAAATGGCAAACCACTCTCTTATCCTTTCCAAGAAAACCCCAAATGGGATCATGGAGAGTTTGAAATGACTGAACTACAAAGAAAAAGAAAGTCAAGCTTCAAAAACAAGATAAAACAAAAACATTTATACCAAATATTAGTCATCCCATATTATATTTAAAAAAAACAAAATGAAATAAAAATGAAAAATAATCAACATTGAAGAATCTGACAATCTATTTGATGTTGTACACCCGTGGATCTCTTTCTGCAAAGGAATTAGGCTAAAGTCTTAACATCTAGTGCCCTCTCACATCCTTCCCTGCTCAATGCAGACAGCTCACCCTCCAACTTCACTGAGAATGAGGTCTTCTGAAATGAATTCCTTTAACTCTCCTTCTCTATCCTCTAGTGTCCTTCACACATTGTCTTCATCCCTCGAGTCTCAAAAGAGAGGTGGCCCTTCCCCTAAGTCTAATCCTTCTATAGATACATTTAATCATTTCCATCTGAAGTCACGCAATTACTAATCAGTGGGACAAGATTCAAATCCTGGTCTTTGAAGAGTCCAAATTCAGTTTTCTTTCTGCTCAATGTACTATACTAACTGTCATTTTGGGCCAGGATGGCTTTCTTTTTAAGAATGGATTGAAAGTCAACTGGTAAGGTTGATTATTTATCTCAGTCTTCATTCTAGTTGTGGAAGGTATTGAAGGAAAAATAAAGTGGCAAGCTGTGATCAGCCTCATTTCAGTTGGCTCACTCAATGAACAAAATGGTCAGGGCCCCTACAGTTGAGTGAGAAGTTGGGGGCAGGGGCTGGGAATGAAAGGAAACTTGTGGGGACCTAACAATGGGCACAAATTGCAGCCGCAGCCTGGCAAATTGCCTAGTGACAAATCAAAACCTGTGCTTCATTCCCTGTCAGCAAGCCAAGGTCAAATGCTCAACTGATCAAAAATGGAAGATAAGCCAAAAGTGCAAAGTATTTAAAAGCTCCAAATCCACCAGAGATAAGATTTAACCTTTATGAGAAAAATGACCAGATTGTTTTTAATGCCGATCTGGATGTACTCTAGTTTACTGATTATCTATCTTTCATGTTCCCAAACTCCTAATTTCATGGGCAGTACATAAAATAGCTCCATTGCAATATTCAAGGTACACTCTAGCATGAAAACTATGCCAGACAAGACCTGTGTCTACCGGATGTTCAAACAGCTGGACAACTCTGGGGGACAAATAATTTAATTGATTTAAAAATAAAACAGCCAAACCAAAGTAACTCAAATAAAATATCCTTGTTAAGTTTAGTTTAAGTATTTACCTCCTGGGGAAACTATAGCATAGGCAGGATGGATCGTAAATTTAGAGCCTGAAAGTTTCAGTTATTTCATTTATGTCCAACTTTTTATGATCCCATTGATGTTTTCATGGAAAAGATACTGGAGTGGTTTGGCATTTCCTTTTCCAACTCATTTTACAGCTGAGGAAACTGAAGCAGATGGGATTAAGTGACTTGCCCAGGGTCACACAGTCAGTAAGTGTCTGAGGTCAGATCTGAACTCAGGAAGATGAGTTCTCCTGATTTTCTGCCCAGTGCTCTATTCACTGCACCACCAAAAGTACCTCATAGTTTATCTTGTTTATTCCTCTGATTTTATGACTGAGGCAGAAGAAACCCAGAGAGGATAAGTGATTTTCTGGGAGTCACACATAGTGTAAGCAACACAATACGGTTTCCAACCCAGGTCTTCTGATTCCGATGTAACATTCTTTCCACTACATAATGCTAAGACTTGATTTGCACAAGTGTTCCTGTGATCTGTTGGAGGAAGAGGAGAAGGTGACTCTAACTATCCTGACAAATTCAAGCCACCTACTTGCTGCCCTGGACCCAGGATCATACCTTGTCTCTCGAATTCTAACGTAAAACCCTGCTGTCTGAATGTAGCTCCTGGAACATTGTTTGAGGAAGGTCACGACCATGCATCGTTTTAATTTCTAATCCTCAGCAATCTTCTTAAAATCCTAGGCAACCACATTGCTACCATATCAGTGCCCTTCCTCCCTTCCCTTTCAGATCTTTGACCATGATCAAATCAAATTTGTCATTGTTCTTGGATAGTATATATCAATCTAGTCTCAATTACCACCACTTGCCATTCTTGTACCTTTCTGGACCAGAGTCTTCCTCCTCCATTTCCCTGAGTGTTCTGTCTCTCTATTAGAATGTAAGCTTCCTGAGGGTAGAGAGTCTTTGTTTTTGTATTCATATTCACTTTTTAGCCCAGTTCCTAGCATATAGTAAGTGCTTAATAAGTCTTTATTGAATAAATATCTCCAGTACTAAGCACATGGTGTCACACATATTAAGTACTTAATGAAGAAATATTGACTCCTCCAGCCTCTGAGGAATTATATTTCATAAGTAACCACATTCCTCAAGCAGGTGATTATAAATGGTCATCTAGTGTCTGCAAGGGTCTTCACACTGGTAATTCGGTGTGATCTAACTACATATGGTCCACCACTTCCAACAGGGGATGCTTCTCTGTTTCCCCTGCCTCTTACTTGTCTCAAATCTACCTTTTCAGCCTTACTATAGATCACATCGCTTTTTATTCTCTATGCTCCAGCTAATGTAGCCATTCTTCCTGTATATCACTCCATTTCCCATCTTCATGTCTTTGCACTGTCTGTCAAATGCACCACCTCCTCAACTAAAGCTCTAATGTTCTTAAAGAAAGAGCCAGCTCCAAGGATACTTTCTACATCAAGGGACATTTCTGAAAGTTTTTCAAAGTAAGAATTGTTTTACTTTTCTCTTTTCCTTTGCATCAGCCCCTATCACAATGCCTGGCACAAAACATTCACTTAATAAAAGGTTTTTGGTTAATTAATTTCTCTATTTCTTGTGATTGTAAGATGGCTTTCTGTGTTAGGTGAATTATAGTTGTAGATATCTCCCCAAAAATGGCCAAGGTGGGAACCAGGGTTTGGTTCTTTAAAATATCCACCAACAAAAGCAGAGACAGTAATGGTCAGACAGACATAGGGAGCTATTGAGGGATAATATTATTCCCCCACTGTACTTCCATCCCTACAAATGTCATCACAGGAAATAGCAAATAACCTCATTCAGTCAAACAGCTGATTGTAAATGGTAATCTAGTGTCTCTCAAATTCAAGCCTAAAACCCTGTTGTCTGAATGGGGACTGTGGCTCCTGGAACATTATTTGAGGAAGGTCACAACCATGCCTCATTTTAAATGTGTGGTGTAGAAGCATAGTTATTGAAGTTTATTTTGCTTAGTTCATTAAGCATGTTAGGTGAGAGGAATCTGAACATCTTATTTCTTCCATAAACTTCTCCAAAACTTAACCATGAATTGAAGCTTCTGAAATTTGTGGAATTGAACCCTTTCTTTCAAAAAGTATTGTCACCTTTGATGTCACTAGTATCTTTGAACAAGGAACTAGGCAGCATATTATATGACAAGCATGTTATGGCCAAAAGATAGTGCTAATGCCTTGCAATGGACATACATTTATCGCAAAACCAAGTTCCATGGTCATGGTGGGTGTGGCTGATGGTGCTCACCATCAAAAGTGCTATAATCTCTCCTATGCTTCCATGTATGGCCAATGTAGCAACTAATAGTGCAGGCCTATTTAATTCTTTGCCCTGAGTTCTCACAGATGGCCTGCCAGTAGGGTCATGATATGGCTACAAGACCTTCTCTTTTCTCTGCCTTGGTGGAATAATTTGTTGTTGAATAAATTATATCTATGGGCTTCCTCAGTTCCCCTGCTGTGAAGATAAACTGTTTCTCTCTCATTCTGTTTCTCGCCCAACTCCAAAAATCCAGGACAAAGTTGAACCTCACACTTACTCTGGGCAAATTGTAGAAGAAAAAAATGTGAGAGGAAGAGCCCACAATGTGTATGGTGCTTCCTTAAAAGCAAAGGTTTGTAACGAAAAATCTCCACTGGGATATAGATAAGAATCCATAAAAATCACTTTGGACAGATTTTACCCAAATCAGAAATAGCAGCTCAAGGAATACATGTATTGATTGGAGTAATAGATTCTAATTATCAAGGAGAAATTGTTGTAGCATTCCATAATTTAGGTGAAGGGCCCATACAGATTCATAAAAATGATAGGATAGTTCAAGTGATTATCATTCCTTGTAAAACAATACCACTTGTAAAAACTGACCCTCCTTCCAAAATGACTGTCAGAGGAACTGAAGGATTTAGTTCTACTGATAGAATAAAATCTGGAGCTAAAGTATGGGTAAAGCGGAAGCCAGATGATGTTCCAAAGGCTGCAGAGATTATAGCACTTTGGAGAAATAACACTGGACAGTGAGGACTGCTTAAAATTCATAAGTATCAGTCAGAATCCTTTTGTACACCAAGCTTTTAGGGATCACCATATGCAAGAATGTAACAACAAAACTAATCTGTTAGCTTTAGCTGCAGAGGGATGCAAAAAGCAATATCCTACCTACTATGCCATAATGTAATGCCAAGCAGAGGCAACTTCCCAAGGTTCAAAATACCAGCATAGGTGCTCTCCATTTTATTCAGTGACAAATTAAGAACAGATAGAATCAAAATTTAACATCATTCAAAATACAGCATTTACTGAGTGTGATTCAATAATCTCCAAGTACTACCCCTAAGTGTGATTTAATCAAGTACTACTCCATCCCTGGCCATTACATTCATTTAGTCCATAACAAAGCCCCTCTTCTCAAATGGAGATTAGTTTCCAATCATAAGTAAAGTACATTCATTTGTTTAATCACAGAACACAAAAAGGTCAAAAGTTTTCCACCCTTGGATCACAATTGAATGTACCCCAGAGTTACAACAAGCTTAAGCACAGCATTTAATACCCAAATGGAGGCCTTTTCTTCATCTTGACAAGAGGCAAGTTCTCAGCAATCTTTCTTCCTGGGGAGACAAAGCTTAGCAAGGCCACAAGGTACATTGCTAGTCTCTTCATTAATTCATTCTCTGTCTGCAGAACAGTCCTAAGACCCCTGAAAACATTAGCAAAACCCCCTTCCAGGATTTCTGTAAACATACAACAAGAAAATCCTTCTTCAGGGTTTCTGAACCAACAGCAAGGTTCCAAGACCTTTGCAACAACAGCACTGTCCTTCACCAGTGGACAGAATTCACTCTCTGTCTGCAGAACAGTCTCAGTAGCTCTGAACCAACATCAAGGTTCCAAAACCTCTGTAACAACAGGATTGTCTTTCACCAGTGGACACATCTGGCAAAACAACATCAAAACAGACAAAGTACCAGCATAACAGCCAGGTTTCCTCAGTCCTTGGCAGCTCTGGGTGGAAGCTCTCAAAAGTCCAGGGCAATTCAAAGTGGCCCTCAGAAATCCTCTCTGTCTCTCTCTGCCTCAAAGGTGCTGCTTCCAAAAGGTTCTTCTGCATCTCTCTTTTCTTGTGTCTCTCTAAATTTACATCACCAGCTCCTCCCAGTTCAGCCCTCTCTTTTCACATCAACAAGTCCATCGTACAAGTGGGATTCACAAACTCTGGGTTTTAATACAATCAAACCAAAAACCAAGCCAATATAGGGGGATCTTTAAATTACATTACTATTACAGTTTCATGGACCTCTTTGGCAGTTTAGTGAAACCTACACACCACTTCTTTCAGAATAGTGTTTTAAATTAAGATAGTTGTGAAAATAAAAATACATTCAAAGACCCTAGTTTAGGAACTCTTACCTTAAATAGATCATATTGTTATAGTGCTATGTCCCTTGTAAGTAGTAACACCGACTGTCTATCTATTACTGTGTAGTTATTTTTGTATAGTGTTAATTGGTAGGGGATAAAAGATCCTATGCTGGTCATCAGTCAGTCTCAGGATTTGCTTTACTACTCATTACCTCATTCTTCAGGAGTAAAGTTCCAGTTGTTGTGTTGGAGATCATTGGTTTCTACCAAAAACAAAAGAAAAAGAGTAAGAGATAAGATTTGTGGTAGGTCCATTAGGAATATCCCTATCGACTTAAAAGAATTGCTCCTGTTTGGCTTATGATCTCTAAACAATCTTTTTCCTTTTAAGCTGGGAACAAATGGGTAGGAAAAATAGGTATTCCTGAGTAAAGTCTTGAAAATTTTGCTCCCCAAGAGCTAAGTCAAATGTTGTATCTATAACCCTAGAACAATTCAAGGAAAGTTCATTAGTACTGATGAAATGTATAGTTTTCTGGATCACCATATAAACTGTGATAAAGAAGTCACATTTTCACACTAACAATGATATCTGACATTTGTACAGGGCTATACAGTTTGCAAAGGCAGACCCATTTATTAAGAAGATTGCTGACTTGGAGTCAGAGATATGAGTTAGAGTCTCAGTTCTGCCATTTGCTACATTGAAAAGATTTCTTAACCTCTCTGGATATCAGTTTCTGTACTTGTAAAATGAAATCTAAAATATTTTTACTAAGCTATCTTATAGGGTTGTTAAGGAAAAAAATACCTTTTGCAAACCATGAAGGATTATATAAATATAGTGAGTTTCTTGTATGTATGAATGAATGAAATAGCACTGAAGATATAAATATAAAAGTGAGATAATGTCTGACCTCAAGGAGCTTACATTAAAATAAGGAGAGATAATACATAGAAGGGTAGAGGCCATGGAATGGAGCTTTTTCTGATGAATCACAGGGACTGTAAGTAGAGCCATAGGGGCAGTAAGTGTCTTGTCATGCCCTCTCAATAGCAATGGTAATATGATTTGATTCTATTACCAGAGCAAGAAGTAGAAAGAAATTGGGGAGGGGAATGTGAGGAAGGAAGTAGTTGCCAATCATAGAGCAGGTTGCAAGATGCCTGGGTAGGTCATGATTTTCCGATGGCTGACTGGATATGATATGAAGCATGGACCTGGGCCAACTGGACAAAGTTGGTTAGGTTTGCTTTCGCTAACTCAATTAATGATTAAGTCAGATCAGTCCAGGACAGAGTTCCAAAGCTGAATTAAGTAATTGCCCTGAGCAGGTGGAACATGGTCTTTAGAAATCCAGTATGAAGAGTCACTGTCGCAGGTAGAAAGAATAGAGGGTGAGATGGACCATTGACAGGATGAATAGCAAGATGGTTGTTATTAAACGTGGCTTTAGATAAGTTGGGCATGGTGACACTCACCTGTAAATCCTCAATGAGGATAAGACTGGCAGATCCTTTAAGTTTGAAAATTCTGAGTTGCAGAAAACTAAGTCAATCAGCTGTCAAGTATTAAGTCTAGCATTGATATGGTGAGCTCCCAGGATGGGATGGTACTAGGTAGGTAAAGAAGGGATGAACCTGAACAGGTTGGAAATGGAGAAGACCAAAGTTCCTATGTTTATTAGAGTAGGACTGACTGTGAGTAGCCCCTGTGTCTCTAAGGTGCGGTAGATAGGGAAACCTAGTCTTAAAGAAAAACAAATGATTTTAAACACATTGATTAGTTTTATTCTCACAACACTCTTATAAAGTAAGTACAGTAAGCCTTTTGTACCCAATTTGCATATGAGGAAACTGAGATTCAGAATGACTTGCCCATATGCCTGCAGCTAGTTTAGGGCACTATTGAAACTTTAATCAATGTCTTCTTTTTTTAAATCTAGTGCTCCATCCACTAAGACTTCCTATAATTGTGAAACATGCTCCTATTCCTGGAGAGAGAAAATGAAGATGTTATTGAGGTGCGTGATGATGAATTGATCTGAGAGGCTTGTGAAGACTTCATTAATCTGGGGCTGGAATGTTGCCAGGACATTGACCAACATGAGCGGCATAACTAGTTATTCATAATGGCTCTTGCATGTGTAAAAGGCTGTCTTACATTATTCCCAAGTTCTATTTCAAATGAAATTATAGCCCCTTTACCCTTGCCCTGACAAATTCAACTTAGTATAAATTCAGTCCCTCTGGACACTTCCAGGAATATCTAAGATGCAGGGAAGCAGGCAATGGTTGTAAAGCATCATCTTATTAAGTATCCCTGAATCAATACAAGAGCACAATTGTTTCCTCTTATTGGGATCAGAAAAGAGGAAATATCCTGTTGATGACTGAGACATCCTGGTGAATCTCTTCTGCAGGATTTCATGGGTGGGTAGAGCTTGCCTTGCACTTTTTTAATTGGTAAATTCATCTGTAGAGTGGTAAGGTACTAGGAGGGAGAGCTATGGGGTAAATCGATGTAAGGTGCTGTCTCTCACATATGGACATTCATATTGCTAGAAGGGGCAGAAAAAGAAGATTTCTGTAAGAAGGAGTTTTGATAAAATCAGTCTGTAAAGAAACACAGCCTCTCAGATAAAAAAATAAGATGATGAAAGACACTAACTGCTCAGAGAACCTGAAAAAATATGTTGTCTCTTAGGTACACATACTGAGAGAACCTGTTTGAAAGCAGTCTTCAATTAAAGATGGCCATAGTCCATTGTGAGCCATCAGCTCATTGGCACGTTGTGGCCTTCAGTTTCCAAACAACAACAAGTATTTATTAAAGGCCTACCATGTGCTAAATGCTGGGGATACAAGTGCAAATAATGGAATAAACCCTACTTCCAAGAAGCTTACCTAACATTCTAATGTGAAAGATAACAGGTACATATGTAAATAGATAGCATAAGTCACAAAGTGAATAAATATGAATACATACAAGCTAGTTTGGGACATAGGGAGTTAGCAGTTGGAAGATCAGGGAAGGTTTCATGCAGAAGATAGTGTTTGAACTGTGTCCTAAAGGAAAAGAGAGATTCCTTGAGGCATAGATATTTAGGGAGTACATTTGATACATCTCTGATAATTCTAAAGGCTTGGAGATGGGAGATGGAGTGTTGTGTGTGAGGAGAAAAAAGACCAATTTGATTGTATCACAGAGTGTGGGAAGGGATGTCCAATGATTTTGGAAAACTAGGTTGAGGTCAGATTCTGTAAGGTTTTAAAACCAATATTTGATCCTAGAGGCAAAAGGAAGCCTCTGGAGTTGATTAATCAATTATATTGACTAATAAAATAATTATTATATTTACTAATTATATTGATCAATCAATATATAGAATACTAGCTGTGGAGTAAGAAAGACCTGACTGGCTATGTGATCTGGGCAAGTAACTTAAACACTCTGTGTAAGGCTTTAAAATCAACATTTGATTCTAGAGGCAAAAGGAGGCCTCTGGAGTTGAGTAGAGAGCCACATAGTAAGATATATGACTCATTTGTCAATAAAATATAGGATGGACTGAAGTAGTGAGAGACTTGAGTCAGGGAGACTAGTTGGAAGGATATTGCAATAATCTTGGTGAGAGATGATAAAAGTTAGAACTAAGTTCATAGCTATGTTAGTGGAGAGAAGGGATCATCAGATGGGAAAGAAGCTGTGGAGGAAGAAAGGGCAAGATTTGACAACTCATTAGATATTTGGAGTAAAGGGAGTGAGTCAAGGATAATGCTGAGACTATAAACATGGGAGAATGGGTAGATAGTGACACCTTTGAAAGGAGCAGGAATTTTGGAAGAGTAGAGGATTTAGGGAGAAAGATAATGTTGGAAAAGAAGGATAACAAAATCAGTTTTGACCATGTTAAGTTTAACATGTGGCTGGGACATCCTGTTTGAAATGTTCAATAGTTAAACTAGTGATGTGGGACTTAAGCTCAGATGAGATACTTGGGCTTGATCTATATCCAACCTTTATCTCCATATGGTGCCAATATAAAAATAGACACTTAAGTCTGTGAGTCATCTTTATAGAGATAGTAGTTAAAATCATAAGAGCTGATGACACTACCAAAAGAGTGTAGAGGGAGAATAGAAGAGGGTATGTAGGACCTTGAAGCATCTAAGTGGTACAACATAGAGAGCACTGGCCCTGGAATAAGAAAGACCTGAGTTTGATTACATTTTCAGAACTTACTGGCTATATGATCCTGGGCAAGTATCTAAAACACTTTTTTTTAATCCATTTTCTCATTTATAAGATAGAAATAATAACATGGGGGGGGGTGGAGCCAAGATGGCTGAGTAGAAGCAGGAAAACTCTGTATGCCCCCTCCACAACCACCTCATATACCTATAAAAAAACTCTAAACAAACTTTAGGGTTACAGAACCCACAGAGTGACAGAGAGAAACAAACCTCCCACTGAAGACAGCCTAGCAGGGCAACAGAAAAGGTCCATTGCAGCATACTGGGAGCAGAGTCCAGCCCTTCATGAGCCCACAGTTTTAGCCTAGGGGCATCCACTACCAGCCCTGGCTGGAGGGACTTTGGGAGAGTGGATCACCAGCAGCTGTGCCAGTTTCCAGAATTATCAACCCATAAATGCCAAAGACAAAGTAAGAGTTCAGTGTGGACTTTGTGGGAACAGGGGGTCCAGGAATAAGGTTTGGCTTCTACCTCTGGAGGGAGAAGTGGCTGAGGTGCAACACCTGCCTCTGCATGGCTGCTTCAGAGATCCTGGCTAGCAGATTATAGCAGGACCAAGCAACAAGTGTGAGGGGTAATCACTCTTACTTTAACGTGCTTGGATCTGCATCCATTTCCTGGGTGGAGGTCCTGGTGTGTGTGAACAATATGCCACAACCAGTGGAAGCTTCTTAAAGGGCCCTCAACTAATAGCTCTGGCAGCTGAGAAAGCCCCAGCGATTTGGGGCAAAGCTCTCCTCTCTGGAAGCAGAGTTCTACTGTGGCAAAAAGCCCAAAAGTCAAAAAAATTGAGTGGCAACATGAACAAGAAAAGGAAGCAAAGAAAATACAGCAATCTGATTTTGGATTATTTTCTGGGGACAAGAAGGATCAAAGCATGGGACAGGAGGAAGACAGTGAAGTCAGAACTACTGCACCAAAAGCTTACAAGAAAAATATGAACTGCTTACAGGTCATAGAGGAGCGTAAGAAGGATTTTGAAAACCAAATAAGAGAAGTGGAGGAAAAATTGGGAAGATAAATGAGAATGATGCAAGGAAATCATGAAAAGAGAGTCAACCTGACTGAAGAAAATAACACCTTAAAAAATAGACTAACTCAAATGGCAAAAGAGGCTCAAGAAGCCAATGAGGAGAAGAATGCCTTAAAAAGCCGAATTTGCCAGATGGAAAAAGAATATCAAAAGCTCACTGAAGAGAATCATTCCTTCAGAATTAGGTTGGAGCAAATGGAAGATAGTAACTTTATGAGAAATCAAGATACTATTAAACAGATCCAAACAAATGAAAAAATAGAAGGCAATGTGAAATATATCATTGGGAAAACCATTGACCTGAAAATAGATCCAGGAGAGATAATTAAAAATTATTGGACTACCTGGAAGCCATGATCAAGAAAAGAACCTAGAAATCATCCATCAAGCAATTCTCAAGGAAAATTGCCCCGATGTTTTAGAACCAGAGGGCAAAATAGAGGTTGCAAGAATCCTATTACATCCTGAAAAAGATCCCAAAAAGAAAACTCCTAGGAGAAAATATTTCAAGCAGCCAAGAAGAAACAATTTGAATGTTGTGGAAACACAATCAGGATAACCAGGATCTGGCAGCTTCTACATTGAGGGATTGAAGGGCTTGGAATATAATATTCCAGAGGTCAAAGGAGCTGGGATTAAAACCAAGAATCACCTACCCAACAAAACTGAGTATCATGTTTCATGGGAAAATATGGTCATTCAATGGAATAGAGGACTTCAAAGCATTCTTGATGAAAAAACCAGAGTTGAATAGAAAATTTGACATTTAGATATAAGAAGCAAGAGAAGCATGAGAAGGTAAACAGGGAAAAGAAATCATAAGGAACTTATCAAAGTTGAACTATTTACATTCCTACATAGAAAAATGATAATTGTAACTTATGAAACTTCTCTCATGAGAATAGTTGAAGGGAATATAAATGTGTGTAAATATATATGTATATATATACATACATATTTATATGTCTATATAGGAGGGTATATGGGCATATGAATACATATGTGAGCATGTGTATATATGTGTACAGGTATACATAGAGAGAGGGCACAGAACTAATTGAATAGGAAGGGTGATACTTAAAAGGTGAAATTAAGAAGTGAGAGAGGAATATAATGAGAGGAGATGGGGAGAGACAGAATGAGGTAAATTATCTCATATAAAAGAGGCAAGGGAAAACTGTTACAACAGAGGGGAAAACAGGAAGGCAAAAGGGAATGAGTCAACCTTACTCTTTTTGAATTGGGCTTAGGGAGGGAATGACATACATACTAAGTAGGGTATCTCACCCTACATGAGAGTAGTGGGGAAGGGGATGAGAGGGAGGATGATGGAAGGGAGGGCAGACTTGGGGGGAGGGAAGTTGGAAGCATACACTTTTGCAAAGGGACAGGGTCAAAGTACAGAATAGAATAAGCGGGGGTTGGGATAGTATGGAGGGAAATATAGGCAGTCTTTCACATTATATCCACTATGGTAATATTTTTTGTAGCTACACATGTACAACCTATATTGAATTGCTTATCTTCCCAGTAACTGTGGGTGATGCGGGAGGAAGGGAAAGAATCTGGAATTCAATGTATTAAAATAAAATGTTTAAAAATATGTTATTATTATTTTTTTACATGAAACTGGGAAATAAGATATATAGGTACTGTGGTATAGAAATCCATCTTGCCCTACTGGAAAGTCGGAGGGAGAATGGGTAAAGATGTAGGGGAGAGCAGATTGGGTGAGGGGGTATATGTCAGGATCACTGGTTTGGTGTGGTGGGTATGGAAAAGATGGGGAGAAAATTTGTAACTCAAAATCTTGTGGAAATGAATGATGTAAACTAAAAATAAACATGAAAATTAATTTTTAAAAAAAGAAATAATAACATCTACCTCACAAAGCTTTGTGAGCATAAATTGAGATATTTTATTTAAAAATGCTACATACTATTTTTAGTACTTAAATTTAAATTTTAGTACTTAAAGAACTAAAAAATGCTAACTTTTATGATAATTAGGACAAAACCTTGGGGCATAGTTATGGGTTGTGAGATAGATAATGAGCTAGTAAAGGAAACTAAGAAAAGTTGTTGGATAGGTATGAGGAAAACTATAAGAGAGCATGTAGTGCCAATGCAATATTCACAGTGTTGACAGCAACTGTAACTATGGTGGCATAGTGTTAGATCACAAAATATAACTGACTCTCCATATAGAAGACAGAAGCAAAATATTTATTCATACACCAGAAAACCTAATCCCCAAACCAGAAAATCAAATCCAACATAGAAACAAAGAAGTTAATAAGCCGTAACAGCTCAGAGAACCATACCATCCTTTAGCTGTCCCACAAACCAAAATTTACTCACAAGACTGTCTCCCTCAGGTGCATCCTCTCCTCCCTCCATCTTTAACTGTTCTGACTCCTAGCTTCCTGTGGACTCTCCTCCACCCTTCAAGAAACTCTTCCAATCACAGGCTCTATGTGATGATATTGAACCTATTAGGGTACAGAGAATATCTTCAAAGCACAGACAGTCTTCAAATTCCCTTAGGCTTATTAAGGGGCAGAAAAGATCTTCAAATTACTGTTACCATTACAGAGCAGTATTATGAAAACCCTGAGAGGAGAGAGTGTCTAGGCAGAAAGGGTGGCCAACAGTATCTAATAATATCACTAATTAATAATAACAATAATACCTAATATATGGTACTTAAAGGTTTTGATCCTTCTGCTTTTACTCTCTATTGAGTAAAGGGTATTATTATTCTTGCTCTTGCTTCATAGTTTAGTACATGTTTCAAGTTTAAGAATCATCAGTGCCATTGTAACTGATTTTGTATAATAGTATGTACACTAGTGGGGTCTCAGGAGCTATAGTAGTGAGTAGTAGGAATGTATCTCCCCCTCTCAAGAGTTTGAGTTGTAGCAGTGTAGCCTTGTAAGTCCCTCCCTCTGGGAATACCCTGCTTCTCCCCGTACCTCCAAATGTGAATGCAAGTTGTGAATGACACAGTTCAGAGAGAGGTAGAGGGATTGTTTCCATACCCAAGTTACAATAGTATTATAGCAGCATAGATTTGGAGCTGGCATTGAGTGAGAAAAGACCTTGGAAGCCATTTAGTCCAACTCCTTACTTAGATGAATTAAGTGAGACACAGATAGGTTAAGTGAATTTCCCAGGGTCACATAATCAGAAATGTCTAAGGTTGGATTTGAATCCCTAACTTCCTGACTCCAGTGCAATATGCACTAAACCATTATAACTGTGATGTCAATTGAAGTTGCCTCTCTTTTCCTTTCTCAAATATTTCTTCCAGATTTTGATACTTTAAAGGGGTATCCAGAGGTAACTCTTGGATATATCGAGCCATCTAGCTTCTGTTAGGAAATATCCATTGACCCAAATTCTATCTAATTATTATGTTTTACTAATAGGGTAATCTAATAGGGTAATTCTCATCTTAACACCCCAACCCTTACTCCACTGTAGCCATGTCAACCAATTTATATGTAAAATTAATGGATTGGGTTAGGTGATCTGTGAAGTCTTTCATAAACACAGTAAATTTTTATTAAATGTTTGCTTGCTTGATTTCACCTCTAAATCTATTATCCTACTGAAATGGTCTCATAGAACACTGATCATCATCCTGGAAGATGGCTTTCCACCATACCACTTGCTTTTCTGGGGGTGGGGTTAACTCTTCACATCCTAACCAATCCTCAGGCAATAGAAATTCCCAGAACCACTGAATTTATTAATTCTAGGGCTATTTTACCTGATACTCTCCTGGACTCCATACTACTTTCACTAGGAGGGTGATGATTTAAAGAACTTCTTTCAAGCTGCAAAGTTCATATATTGACCTTCAATAAGTTTTTCTCTCAATATCTGAAAATTTTCACTTCATTCCTACCTGGCCATATTTCCTTTGTCCTCAGTAAATGATCATCAAGAGACTTTGCATTGCTCATACTGACCACATACATGCACTCACCAAAGACTGGACCATGTTTCCACAATTTAAGAACATGAAGTCTCTCAAGCTCTAGACTTCCAGTCATTTGTTAATGGTTCTATCCCTACTTTTCTCTTAATTCCCCTTTCTTCATTTTAAAATTAATATATTGGATTTTGACACAACAAATATCCAAACTCCCTTAAAAAGGATATTTTCTGGGAATAGTTAAGCAAACACCATCTGTTCTGATGATTACAACCAATGTCAACTCCTGACTTTCCACTTTTGTAGTTTGCTTTTTAACAGAAAGATGGCCAGTTTTAACTTTGATAGAATAGTTTCTATGTTGCTTAAGTATTTGAGCTACATTTTATTGCCTTTCGTGTTGTCTTTATTTACATAATTGTAATTTCTGCACACACACACACATTTTTCTCTGATTTTTTTTCTCCACAGAATCACTGGACAGTTCTCATTGTTTCTTAGAATTTGGTCATATTCTTCTTTCTTTATCATTCAGAAATAATCCATTGTAGTCATATAATGTAGCTTGTTCAGTCATTCCCGCAATCATTAGGCACGCATTGTGTTTGTAGCTTTTTGTTATCATGAATGATAATGCTATGAATATTTTTCTACACATGACTTTTACTGCATTGATATGACCCAGACAAAAATATTGACTATGTGTAGTTATGTAGGTCTTCTTTTATTTCACTAACTGTTGTTTTATACTTTATTTGTTTAAGTCTTATATGTTTCTTGATAGTTTAATCTATTTTGTGAAATAGTTAATATCTTTGCTATTATTTGAAGTAGGATTTCTCTTTCTTTTCCTCAAAGACTTTGTTACTCACATATGGAAATATTAAAATGTTTTGTGGGTTTATTTCACAATTTGCTATTTTACTGAAGTTATTAGTTATATCCATTAATTTTGTTACTGATTCTCCAGGGCTTATCTCAGAAAACCATCACTCAATATCTTATGTTTACCTTCTCTTTGCCTGTACTTATTGCCCTACTTTCTTAGTCTTGTCCTAATTTTATAGTTAACATTTGTTGCTGTTGTTGTTGTTTAGTCATTTCAGTTGTGTCCAACTATTCCTGACCCTATTTGGTGCTTTATTGGCAAAGAATACTGGAGTGGTTTGCCATTTCCTTCTCCAGCTCATTTTATAGATGAGGAAACTGAGGCAAACAGGATTAAGTGACTTGTCTAGGGTTATACAGCTAGTGAATGTCTAACGCCAGATTTGAACTCAGGAAGATGAGTCTTCCTGACTCTAGGAATGGCATTCTATCCACTGTGCCACCTAGTTCCCTAGCATTTCTAGCATTATAATAAATGATAGTTGAGTTGATGATCTGATTTTATGGAGAAAGTGTTCAATGGTTCCCCATTACACATATTGCAAGCACTTGATTTTAATTGGGTAATTTTGATAATATTAAAGAAATATCTTTTATACCTATGCTTTTTGACATTATTAACATAAATACTACTGTGTTTTGTTGAATACTTTTCTGAGTCTATTAATATAATTATGTGATTTTATTGCTTTTGTTATTAATATGATTAATTATGTTATTAGCTTTTCTCATGTTCAACCATCCTTGTGTTCCTAGTATTAATCTGACTTGGTCATAATAAATAATTTTTTGAGTATATTTCTGTAGCTTCTATGCTAATATTGTATTCAAGATTTTTGCATTAATATAAGTAGTATGAGGAAGAGAGGAGGGATGAAGGGAAAGAGAGAGTAAGAAAGAGAGAGACAGAGAGAGAGAGAGATGGAGGGAGGGAGGGAAAGGGGGGTGGTGCAGCAGATAAGGAATCAACTTTAGAGGCAGGAAGTTCTGAATTCAAGTCCAATCTTTGAAGAAAGTCATTAATCTCTCTATGCCTCCAGGCAATTTCTAAGACTATAAACTGGAGATGTACTCTAGTAGAGAAATTTTCCTCACTGATAATTCTCTATCCAAATGAAATTATAGGCTCAGAATAAAAGAAAGACAACAATTAGTGATACTGCTCTTCAACAAGTTATTTCACTTCCTTTCTTTGCTTATTTCTCCTAGATTTGTGAAAAAATCTCACACACTCTTTTATGGATCTTCTAGAAGCACTTTGATAAATTTTCTTCTCTTTCTATGCTTGCAAATAGCTTAACTTTGTTAGACAATTTATTCTTTAAATGCTTGGTAAAATTCTCTTGCATTTTATCTGGGCCAGGATTTGACTTTTTGAGAGTTCATTTACATCTGTTTAATCCCCCCACCTACCCAAAGAAGAATCAGATTGTTTAGATCTGTATTTCCTGGTTTATTGATTTTGGCAATTCATATTTTTGTGAATGTTCATCAAGCCAGTCAATAAGCATTTAATAAAACCCTACAATGTACCAGGGTAGGTGTGCAGTGGTTGGAGCACTGGTTCTGGAGTAAGGAAGATATGAATTCAAATACAGTCTCAGACATTTAGCTGTGAGATCCTGGGCAATGAAATTAATCCCAATTTGCCTCAGTTCTTCATCTGTAAAGTGATAAGGAAATGGCAAATCACCCCAGTGTCTTTGCCAAGAAAAACTCATGGACAAGTCACAAAGAGCAGGACGTGACTGAACATTGGAACAACATGTGCCGGGCCAGGCATTTTGCTAAACGCTGGAGTTACAAAGGAAGGCAAAAGTTCTTGCCCTCCAGGAGCACACTATCTAAAGGTATTCATCCTTTTATTTGAATTTTTCAGTTTTTTTGGCATATACTTAGATATACTAGATTCTAATATTTTGTTTGTTTTGATTTTTCATCACTTTTGAGCTTGGTAATTTGTAATTCTTTACTTTCTTATTTCAGAAAAGATCCAGCCATCATTCTTTTCTTCAATCACTTTTCTCTAGCCATTTCTTCCTAGACTTTTCCCTCCTTATTGGATCTTACTCTTCCTTCCTCAGGCCCCCTTCTGAAACCTCCAGTTCTGGAACTATGATCAAATTAATTCTGTTATTATTCCCAGAAGAGGAGGGTTTATCAATCTATTTCCCTATGGCCTCATTCTCCAACCTAGAAAACTTTCCCAGCCTGTTGTTTCTCTCATTGGAATGTATGTACTATGAAGACAGGGACTTTTTTTTTTTTGGTATCCCTAGAGTTTATCAGTACTTGACAATTAGTAAGTACCTAATAAATGCTTTTTCATTCATTTATTCATTCCTTTTCAAAATCTAGTTAGCAAATAAGCATTATAATTTCATGAATAAAGGCATGTACTCGGATTCAAGAAGACCAGGTTTCACAATGTACCCCTGACATTTACTGTGTGACAACAGGCAAATCACTTAATCTTTCTGAGCTGAAACTCTCTAATCAGAAAAATGGAATAATCATGATTGCAGCCCCTACCTCCCGGGCTTGTTATGGAATTCATATGAAATATTGAAAAATATATTAAAAGCTTTGCAATATGTAAGGTGCTCTAGAAATGCCAGCAATGATTATAACTAGTTTGTCAATGTTATTATTTTAACTGTTTTATCACTTCAATTCTTTTATCTCTCCTATGATTCTCAAAATTTTTATTTCTTTTGTTTTGGGGGGATTACTGATTTTTTTCTTTTTCTTTTTTTTTCTTCTGAAGTAGCAAGTTCAGCCGGGCAAAGTCAAGATGGCGGAGTAGAAACAGGACTTCTACACAACTCCTGCTCCCACGTCCTCCAATTCATGTAAAAAATGACTCTAAACAAACTCTGGAGCTACAGAAGCCACAAAATGACACAGAGAAGTTAACCTCCCACTGAAGACAGTCCAACAGGCCGGCAGGAAGGGTCCAGTTCAGCGCTCTGGGAGCCTAGCCCAGCCTCGGTCGAACCAAAGGTTTTAGCCTCAGGGCAATCACAACCAGCCCCCACGGGAGGGACTTCAGATCACCAGGAACTATGGAAGTTTCCAGAATTATCAACCCATAGATGCTAAGGAAAAAGTGTGAGGTCAGTGTAGTGTGGACTTTGGGAACAGGAAGTTTGGGAGTATGCTCCGGCCTTTGCTCCCAAGGCGAGAAGCAGCTGAGGCATGGCAGCCGTCCAGCCACTGCCACGTGGTTGCTTCAGAGGTCTGGGTCTTCAGATTTTAGGAGGACTAAATGTCCAGTCTGAGGGGTAATCACTCTTGCTTTAATCTGCTTGGATCTGTAACACTCTTTGGGGTGGAGGTCCTAGGGTGCATGACCAGTGTGCCACAGCATGTGGAGGCTTCAGAGAGGGCAGCCAACTAATAGCTCCAGCACCTGAGAAAAGCCCAGAGATTGGGACAAAGCTCCCCTCTCTTGTACCACAGTTCTACTGTGACAAAAAGCTCAAAAGTCAAGTAATTGAGGAGCAACATGAGCAAATGAGAGAAACAAGGGAAGCACAGTGGTCCAACTTTGGATTGTTTTTTGGGGACAAGAAGAATCAAAGCATGGAATGGGAGGAAGAAAGAAAAGTCAAAACTCCTGTACCAAAAGCTTCCATCAAAAGAATAAGCAGTTTACAGGCCATAGAGGAGCTTAAGAAGGGTTTTGAAAACCAAGTAAGAGTAGTGGAGGAAAAATTGGGAAGAAAAATGAGAATGATGCAAGAGAATTATAAAATGAGAGTCCACAGATGACTGAGGAAAATAACACCTTAAAAATAGACTAATTCAAATGGCAAAAGAAGCTCAAAAAGCCAATGAGGAGAAGAATGCCTTAAAAAGCTGAATTTGCCAGATGGAAAAAGAATCTCAAAAGCTCACTGAGGAGAATCATTATTTCAGAATTAGATTGGAGCAAATGGAAGCTAGTGACTTCATGAGAAATCAAGATACCATTAAACAGATCCAAACAAATGAAAAAATAGAAGGCAATGTGAAATATCTCATGGGAAAGAAAACTGACCTGGAAAATAGATCCAGGAGAGATCATTTAAAAGTTATTGGACTACCTGAAAGCCATGATCAAAGAAACAACCTAGAAACCATCCTTCAAGAAATTCTCAAGGAAATTGCCCTGATGTTTTAGAACCAGAGGGCAAAATAGAGGTTGAAAGAATCCACCAATCATCTCCTGAAAAAGATCCCAAAAAGAAATTCCTAGGAATATTATATCCAGGTTCCAGAGTTCCAAGATCAAGGAGAAAGTATTACAAGCAGCCAGGAAGAAACAATTTGAATACTGTGGAAACACAATCAGGATAACACAGGATCTGGCAGGTTCTACACTGAGGGATCAAAGGGCTTGGAACATGATATTCTGGAGGGCAACAGAGCTGGGATTAAGACCAAGAATCTGTTTACCCAGCAAAACTGAATATCATGTTTCAGTGGAAAATATGGATATTCATTGGAATAGAGTACTTTCAAGCGTTCTTTTTTCCCAAATGCTTTATTAACTTCTGGTTTACTGCATTCATTTCCACCAGCTTTTTGGGTTACAAACTTTCTCTCCATTTTCCCCCTACCCACCTCCCCAAAATGGAGGTCCCCCATGATATCCCCTCCTCTTATTTCCTAATTACATGTAAAATAGTGTTAATAATAGTGTATATATATATATTAAACAATTGGTTTAAAAGCTTTGAATTCCAGATTCATTCCCTTCCTCCCTTGACTCCTGCCCTTACTGGGAAGATAAGCAGTTCAATATAGGTTGTACATATGTAGCTAATGCAAAACATGACCATAGTAGATATATTGTAGAAGACTGATTGCATTTCCCTCCCTCCTAAACCATCTCACACTTGATCTATTCTCCCCTTTGGTCCTGTCCCTTTTCAAAAGTGTGTGCTTCCAACTTCCCCCCCCCCCCCCCGCCTTCCCTCCCTTCCATCATCCCCCTTCTCATCCCCTTCCCCCCTACTCTCCTATAGGGCAAGATACCCTATTTAGTGTGTATGTCATTCCCTCCCTGAGGCAAATTCATTGAGTATAAGTTTGACCCATTCCCTTATGCCTTCCTGTTCTTCCCCTCCATTGTACCCATTTTCCCTTGCCTCTTCTGTATGAGATAGTTTGCCCCATTTTGTCTCTTCCCATCTCCTCTCATTATATTCCTCTCTTGCCTCTTAATTTCACCTTTTAAGTATCACCCCTTCCTATTAAATTAGTCCTGTGCCCTCTATGTATACCTGTAAACATAAATATATATATATATACATTCACATATGTATTAATATGCCTATATACCCTCTGATAAAGACTATATATTTCTATTCCATTCAACCATTTTCATACTGAAAAAAGTTTCATCAACTTGAATTATCATTTTTCCATGTAGGAATGTAAATAGTTCAACTTTGATAAATTCCTTATGATTTCTTTTCCCTGTTTACCTTCTGATGATTCTCTTGCTTCTTTTATCTAAATGTCAACTTTTCTATTCAACTCTGGTTTTTTCTTCAAGAATATGTGAAAGTCCTCTATTTCATTGAATGACCCTATTTTCCCCTGAAACATGATACTCAGTTTTGCTGGGTAGGTGATTCTTGGTTTTAATTCCAGCTCTTTTGACTTCTGGAATATCATATTCCAGGCCCTTAGATCCCTCAGTGTAGAAGCTGTCAGATACTGTGTTATACTGATTGTGTTTCCACAATATTAAATTGTTTCTTCCTGGCTGCTTGTAATATTCTCTTCTTGATCTGGGAATTCCAGAACCTGGATATAATATTCATAGGAGTTTTCTTTTTGGGATCTTTTTCAGGAGGTGATCCGTGGTTTCTTTCAACCTCTATTTTGCCCTGTGGTTCTAAAACATCAGGGCAGTTTTACTTGAGAATTTCTTGGAGGATGATTTCTAGGTTCTTTCTTTGATCTTGGGTTTCAGGTAGTCCAATAATTTTTAAATGATCTCTCCTGGATCTATTTTCCAGGTCAGTTGTTTTTCCCACGAGATATTTCACATTGCCTTCTATTCTTTCATTTGTTTGGATTTGTTTAACAGTATCTTGATTTCCCATAAAGTCACTAGCTACCCTTTGCTCCATTCTAAATCTAAAGCAATGATTCTCCTCAGTGAGCTTTTGAGATTCTTTTTCCATCTGGCAAATTCAGATTTTTAAGGCAGTCCTCTCCTCATTGGCTTTTTGAGCATTTTTTGACATTTGAGTTAGTCTGTTTTTTAAGGTGTTATTTTCCTCAGTCAGGCTGTTGACTCCAATTTCATAATTTTCTTGCATCATTCTCATTTCTCTTCCCAATTTTTTCCTGCACTTCTCTTATCTGATTCTTAGGGTCTTCTATGGCCTGTAACCAGCTCGTATTTTCCTTTGAAGCTTTTGGTGCAAGAGTTCTGACTTCACTGTCTTCCTCCTGTTCCATGCTTTGCTCCTTTTTGTCCCCAAAATAGGAGTCTAATGTTGGTTTCTTCTGTTTGTTTTGCTTCCTTTGCCTGGTTGTGTTTTCACTCAATTACTTTACTTTTGGGCTTTTTGCCACAGTGGGACTCTGCCACCAGACAGGGGAGCTTCCATCCCAAATGCTGGGGTTTTCTCAGCTGCTGGAGGTATTAGTTGGGTGCCCTCTCTGAAGCCTCCACATGCTCTGGCAAGCTGGTTGTACACCGCAAGACAGCCTTCCTAGACTGCAATCCAGATCCAAGCAGGTTAAAGCAAGAGTGATTACCCCTCAGACTGGTCACTTGGTCCCCCTCCAGTCTGCAGGCCAGGAGCTGAAGCTACAACTTGGTGCCTGATGCACCAAGGCATCTCAGCATCTTCTCTCCTGGGGGCAAAAGCCGAACACACTCCCAAATACTAGATACCAAAGTCCACACTGTGCTGACCTCTCTCTTTGTCCTTAGCATCTATGTGTTGATAATTCTGGAAACAGCCACAGCTGCTGGTGCTCTGGAGTCCCTCCAGCCATAAGCTTGTCAGGCCTGCCCTGGGGCTAAAACCTCAGCTTGGAACTGGGCTTGGATCCAAGAGCACTGCACTGGCTACTTCCTGCCAGCCTTCCTGGCTGTCCTCAGTCAGAGGTTAGCTTCTCTGTGTCATTTTGTGGGTTCTGTAGCTCTAAAGTTTGTTCAGAGTCCCCTTTTACATGAAATTGGGTAAGGTGGAAGATAGAGCTATGAGGAGGTCCTTTTTCTATTCCCCCATCTTGCCCCTCCTCACTTTCAAACATTCTTGATGAAAAAAAGAGAGTTGAATAGAAAATTTGACATTCAGATACAAGAAGCAAGAGAAGCATGAGAAGGTAAACAGGGAAAAGAAATCATAAGGAACTTATCAAAGTTGAACTACTTACATTCCTACATGGAAAACCACAATTGCAACTTATGAAACTTTTCTCAGTATGAGAATAGTTGAAGGGAATATAAGTGTGTATACACACACACACACACATATGCCCATATAGGGCATATGAAACACATATGAGTGTGTGTATGTATTTGTACAGGTATACATAGACAGAGGGCACAGGACCAATTGAATAGGAAGGGATTATACTTCTAAAGTGAAATTAAGAGATGAGAGAGGAGATAGGTAGAGATAGAACGGGGTAAATTACCTCATAAAGAAGAGGCAAGGGAAAACTATTACAATGGAGGGGAAGAACAGGAAGGTAAAAGGGAATGAGTCAACTTTATTCTCATTGAATTGGGCTTAGGGAGGGAATGAGATACACACTAAATAGGGTATCTCACCCTACAGGAGAGTAGGGGGGATGGGGACAAGAGGAGGGATGATGGAAGGGAAGGCAGGCTGATGGGGAGGGAAGTTGGAAGCACACCCTTTTGAAAAGGGACAGGGTCAAAATAGAGAATAGGACTAGTGGGGTGTGGGATAGGATGGAGGGAAATACAGTCAATCTTTCACAATATATCTACTATGGAAATGTTTTGCGTAGCTACACATGTACAACCTATATTGAATTGCTTATCTTCCCAGTAAGGGTGGGTGATGAGGGAGGTAGGCAAAGAATCTGGAATTCACAGGTTTAAAATCAAATGTTTAAAATATATTATTATTATTATTATCATTATTATTTTGCATGTAACTGGGAAATAAGATATATAGGCACTGGGGCATAGAGATCCACCATGCCCTACTGGAAAGTTGGAGGGGGGATGGGAGAAGATATGGGAGAGAGCAGATCGGGGGAGTAGATATTCAGTGGGATTGCTGTTTTGGAGTGGTGGTTAGGGGAAAAATGAGGAGAAAATTTGTACCTCAACATCTTGTGGAAATGAATGATGTAAACTAAAAAGTTAAAAAAATTAAAAAAAATAAGTAACAAGTTCAATTTTCATTAGGTAGGAATTCTGATGTATTCTCCAATGATGGCTCATCAAAGCCCTCAGTCACAGCTTTCTTAACTGGTTAACTCTGAAATGTTCTAGGTACAAGTGCTTATTTAACAAGAGGACCTTGCTCAAACAAAAACTCCCTTGGAGAACTACTCGTAGCTACATGAAATGTTGGTAAAAATTTTTTTTTTCCTTTCTGAAACTGTATGGATGTAGTGTTTCCTAATCTTGAATCTTGTCTCTGTCCAACTACTATGACTTGAACTGACCTAATTGCTCCTGTGACAACTGGTGCCTGACTAAATTGCAATACAATCTAGTCAGGTCCTACTACTGTAACCATGCATGAAAAGTGATTTGAAACAGAGGCAAGATGGGATTTAAAATTATGGACCAGGGTTCTGATCAAATCTGCTACTTATTAGCTATGAGATTATTACAATGTCACTTTATTTTCCTGAGGTGTCAAAATCCTCATCATTAAAATGAGAATAGTAATATTTCAACTAAAATGAAATATGACTATGCTATAGGAAACAATGAATTGATGAATACAGAAAAGCATGGGAAGGTCTACATGAACTAATGTAGAATGAAGGAAGTAGAGCCAAATATATTATACATATACTGATTGCAACAATGTAAATGGAAATAACCACACATACAAAAGTGAATGTTGCAGGCATGGCCCTAAAGAAGATATATGAAAAGATACTCCCATCTCACCCCTTTGCAGAGGTGGGATGATACAAATGCACACTGCAAATATTTTCAGACTTTTTCAGTGTACTGATCAGTTATGATGATTTTCCCTCTCCTTTCATTTTCGTTTTGTCTTTAATGCTATTTGTTATATGAAATGCCTCTCTAGGAGGGAGATGAAGAGATTTTGAGGGAAAGATAGTCATAAAAAACCCCAAAGAACAAAAAGCATATTTTTAAAAATGATATTATTTTAGCTCCCTATGCCACAGTATTGTTGTTTGGGAAGCTCTCTGTAACCTTGAAAAAATTATTTAAATGTGACTTTTGCCATTACAATATTTATGTATTTGTGCATCTGGCAGCACTCTAATAGTCTGTCACCCATGTCTTGGTGGGGCTAACTACCTTTGCCAGGATGAAATATTTGGTACTAGTAGGAATAGAAAGATGAAATTCTTAGAGAAGAACTGATGAGACTTGGTGACTAACTGGATGTGGGAACTGTGACAAAATCACTTTAAGTCTGTTTTAAATCTTGTAAAAAATTCTGGTTAAATGTTGTCTTATGATGTTTTGGTAAAATCTTGGATTTGTAACTGAAATACTCTTACTAAAATAGTCTGTATGAGAAAGCTGCAAAAATTGAAGCAGCTGCTGAGGGATATTTAATGTGAATTTCATTTTAAATAAGGGCCATCTAAGGAAATAAAACATATTGAGGGGAGAAAGCTCTCATTTTCTTAGGTGAGGAGGATAAAATGCCTCCCTTCTGACTGAAAAAAAAAAGATTTCAGAGAGAAGAGGGAATGGGAGTAATAAGAATAAGGTCAACTAACTTCTGGCAGGAACTCAGAACAGAAGAAGTGATTTTTTAAGGGGAAATAATGTCTGCCTTTTGGTTAGTTTATAAGCAGACAAAGAAAAGAACAAGACCGGAGGGAATTAAAAAGCAAAGGAAATGGAGAGAACCCTGAAGCCTGTGCACATGGGCTTCAGGGAAGGTTGTGTCACAGTACTAAGAATTCTGAAGGAATATAAAGGCAACTTTCTCTTCTACTTAAAGACCAAGATAAAATTAAGTATGATTAATTGCATTCATCTACCAAATACTTGTTGGACACTGAATTGAATAAAGATGATTAAAACACCATCTTTGTCCACAGAGAAGTTACCATCAAAGTTGGCAAGAATCTCTTAAATCGCTAAAGCTGATGGTCTTTTCTCTGTCCTCAGTCTTTTCTTACCTATCCACTACATTCGGCACTGTTGTTTATCCTCTCCTCTAAAGCTCTCTGAGTTTCTATGACAATACTCTCTCCCGTTTCTCTGCTTTTCCTCCCACCTGATTGCTCCACTTCAGTTTCCTTTGATGGCTCAACATCCATTTCATGATTTTGAACCCTTGTCTATTGTGTGTTTGCATGTGTGAGTACATGCATGTGCATGCACACGCACACGTGTGTGTGTGTGTGCGCGTGTGTAAGCTTCCAACCTGTAACATTTGTCAAAAACTCTCCTCACTGGTGAAGGGAAGGATGACTCCACATTGCATGCCTATGTGAGGAGTATAGATTCTTCATTCCATCTTCAAAACAGCCTGCGTGGAGAGCCAGACTCTCCTCAGGACTGACTTTGCGAAAAGAGAGACAGACTTTGAAAGGCAAAAATTTAAGAGAATATCCTTAACATGTCCCTAATTTCCAGATTGCCTCCCTCCAGCCTCTTGGGGAATTTTTCCTTAGGTGAAATCAGGGCCTCTATTAGTCAAGCTGAGATAGCTCACTCCCAGAGAGAGAGATCAATCACTTTTTGTATTTTCCAGTATATCCTAATCTGAAAAACTCTTTGATTAGATTGGAAACCAGTTTGGAAATTCAAACCACCAGGGCACCCCCTGTGCCTGAGTGCCTGAGACTCTTCACTCCTTTCTGGAGATGGAGGATGGGTGGATATTGGAAAACTCTTTCCAGATCTTCTACTATTTAAGGATGGCACTTAGGGAATTCTCATCATTTCCTACCTGGCTACTTCCCTGGACTTTTTCATCTCCAGAATCTCATCATTCTGCAAGATGAAATCAACTCAGAAATTCACACCTCCTCAGATAATTTCCTTTCTCTGCTACATAACTTCATCATGCCACCATGCCTGGTAATGGACACTCCTTTTCAGCTTCCTTTTTTTGTTTTACCTTCCATTAGATCAGGGGCTCCTTGAGAGCAGCGATTGTTCTTTGCTTTTCTTTGTACCCTCAGCACAGTGATTGGCATATTGTAGGCACTTAATAAATGTCTATTGATGCTGACTTTCTGGTTCTGAATTCTGCTCACTGTTTGTTGGGGCAAATAGGTTTATTCACTATTAACTATATGTGATAGTGTTTTATTTAAATAGAATTTGGTGGGCAGGAGTCAAGCTTGTGGTTGTAAGCCTGGAACACTTGCTCCCCTTTAAGGGATAGGGACCAGGGTAATGGCTTGAACTTAAAATTAAGGTAGGACGTCATGTTTTCTTAATTTATCATTCTCTCTTCTTAAACTCTAGACCATCAATATTTAGGGAGACAGATAGATATAATTCTAGTCTGGTATTATCTCTCCTAGAGGAGAACAGTGTGACTCCTATTCCCTTCCAGGTAAGAATCAAAGTCTCCCTTGGAGAGAGGTGGGCAAGATTCGAGAAACATCTATCAATATCTTCCCTCAACCACAGTCAGAGAACTCATCTTTCTCTTTCTCTGTCTCTGTCTCTGTGTCTCTGTCTCTCTCTCTGTCTCTCTCTGTCTCTGTCTCTCTCTCTCTCTCCATTTCTCTGCCTCACTCTGTCTCTCCCTCCCTCTTCTCTCTTTCCCTTCTCACTTTTTCTTTCTCTTCTCTCCTTCCCTCCCCACCTTCCTCTCTCTTACTACCTCTATCCAGGTATAGTCTCTCTCCACACATCAGTACATCACCAGTTGTCTACTGGATATTTCACACTGGATGTCCTAGAGAGAACTCAGAGTCACATGAGGTTAAATATTACTAATGTGGAGAATGAATTACTGGACTTTAAACTCTATGAGACCAATGATTATATCTTATTCAACCTCTGGATGCTTGTTGAATTGTATGGATCAAATAAGAAAAGTTTGGGGCTTTTCTTTATCAGTGCTTGGTAGATTGACAGGAATAGAGAAAGTAGAAAAATTAACAATAAAGGTTCCAAGTGAAGTCATTATATTTATTCTTTTTTGGGGACAAATTTTGCTTTAGGAGATATTATTTCTTGAAAGTAGATTCTTATCAAGAAAAGGTTCTGTTTCAGTGACCCTTGTCTTCTCTCTAGCCTTGCATTCACTCCCCAGGCACCTGTTGCCAGGAATCATCCCCACCATACCTAAGGTCAGGCTCACTAAGAATGAGTTCTCACAAGAGTAATAGGAGCATGAAGTTGCTGAACCCACGAGAGTGTGATGATTAGACATCAAAATCCTGCAAGTACGTTGTTGCAAGTACGCCATGCTGCCTACCTGTTCTGTGCCTGTTTCTTTGTTTCTTATGTGCTTCCTTTTCCTCTCTCTGCCCTCAGTCTATGTAGATCTCCTGGCTGATGACTCTCTGCATGGGCCTTAGCTATCCCCTGGCATTTTGCTCTCTACACTCTATGTATTCTTGATTTATGTTGCATTGTCAGCTTCCAGTTTATTGCTGTCCAGACCCTTGAATTTATCATGGGCCCTGCTTTTCTTTTGCTGTACTGAACCTTTTGCTCCCTATGTCCTGATGCTTTCCACTACCTATCTTCTTTCCTATTTAATATTACTATGCTTGGCTGTTTTTATGAGATTTTTATTTTTATTCTTAAAGTGCAAGTGGAAATTTATGCCATTTAAAAATTATCCATGCATAGGCTAAAAGCTGGTTGTTATCACATGACTAATACATAAATATTATCTCTTGTCAGGTAGCAAGGTATTCCAATTTTATCCCAACTGTACTAACTAAAAGGAAATAAACATTTTATTGATACCTCAGTCACATTTATATAACTCTTTGAGGTTTGTAGAGTACTTTGCATGTATTACCTCATTTGATCCTGACAGTAATCCCCTGGAATAAATGATATCAGTATTGCATTGAACAGATAAGCAAACTGAGTCTGAGAGAGGTCAAGTAAGTTGCTAATGAAAATATGGCCAGTCCGTATCTCAGGTAGGGCCTTATTTCTTAATTCATATACCCTTACTCTTTCCTCTTAGCCATACTCTTTTGAATGCTGGATTCCCAAGTGAAAATATAAAGTAAGGACAACAAAGCTCACAAGGGAAGAGAGGAGTGAGTCAAATATAACCTCAAATGCAGAACTTTGGTGTCTTTGAGAGTGATACTGTATATAGGGAAATTTGGAGAGGAATTTTCTTTTCTTTTTTAGGGGAAATTTATGTGTTTGATTTTAGACATGTGAAGTTTGAGCTGGTGGTAGACTATGTAATGCACCTCAGTGGTAGAGAATATAGTTGGCTGAATATAAAGTCAGGAACACCCAAGACTGAATTTTGCCTATCTTACACCCTTGTTGTATGGCTCTGGGTAAGTCACTTACCCTAACTGAGCCTCAGTTTCCTGAACTATAAAATGGAAGTAATCATAGAACCATCCTTACAAGACAGTTGTGAGGATCAAATGAATTTATTTTTGTAAAGTGCTTTGCAAACCTTACGGTACTATGGGAGTTGAGGTAGTAACCCAGCAAAACCCTCTCAACATTCACCTCCAACTAAAATTAAAATGACACTTAAAATTAAATTCTGGAGTAGCAGAGCCAACAAAAGGTGGGTGCGAGATATTTTTCCAGGAGGTCAGCAGGAGAGATCTATGTCTCTGGGATAGGAAAAAGTCAGAAGCCCATTTGGAAGTACTGAGAGCTCTCAGCCCAGAGAAGGTAAGGGGGTCAGACTACTACTGTTCAAAAAGATATCACAGGGGCCCTAAAGTGACACTGAGAGTAGGACCGATAGCTATTGAGCAATTCTATTGCCCATATGCAGTTCTGGATCACGCTTCCAGGGTGGAGAGGAGAGCTGATGGTCAGTCATGAGAGAATTGGAATCCTGTTCTCAGTTCTAAGGCCAAAAGGAACAACAAATGCTTACAGCTGCAGGGGAGCAGGATTATTTTTAGGTAAAGGCCAGAGTGTGGACCAGCAGAGCAGTGACCACATGTCTCCCAAGATCACATTATTTTGCAAGTATTCAAAAATTTACAGACACCCAGAAATAGCTCTGAAAACAGCAACACAAAAGAGTCAGAAGCTTGGGACAGTGCCTCCCCACCCCACGTTAGCAGAGCTGAACTTTAGTATGAAGTTCAAAGTCAACAAGCAGAGCCAAGCTGGTGGAATAAAGGCAGGGACAAGTCTGAGCTACCCCTACCAAAGCCCTCCAAATAACCTTTAAATAATGACTCTAAACAATTCTAGGGCAGTATAACCTGCAAAAAGATGGAAGAAAACAAATTTCCAGCCCAAGACAACTTGGAAGGTCAGCAGGAGAGTTCGCTGCATCAGGACAAGAGGGATACACAGCCCAGTTCAGGCTACACCAGTTCAGACAGGCCCCAGAAAACAAGGAGGAGGCCTTGGGAGCCACTGAATCAGCAGCCATAGCGGCCTCTTCCAGAGCTCTTGGTCCACAGATAGTAAGGGGGTAGAACAACTGGTCAGAGGGTGATTACAGGGTCTCTTTGCTAGCAGTGAGGCAGGACTCTGTTGCTTTGCCCATACTCATAACTGGGTCACAGTTTTGGTGACAGTCCCAGGATGAGGAGCATTAGCACAACAGAGCATGTGGCCACAGTAAAGGAGGGATGCTCCTTGGAGTTCCAAGAGAGAAAAGAGTGCTTGTGGTCTCTCACAGACCAGAACACAGGCCAGGAGAGGAGTAAACATCTTTCCTTATATCATACCACCTTGGAAGAACTGAAAACTTATAGATCCCTAGAAGTATCTCTGAAATTAGCTGCACAAATCCCTGAAGCTTGGAACAGTATGCCTTCCACACTGAAAACAGAGCCTGGCAAGATAAGCAAGCAACAGAAAAAAAATTCTGACCATAGAAATTACAATGATGACAAGGAAATCAAAACACACACTCAGAAGAAGATAACAAAGCCAAGCTCCTATATTCAAAGCCTCCAAGAAAAATATGAATTCACCATGGAAGAGCTCAAAAAGGTTTTTGAAAATAAAGCAAGAGAGGTAGAGGATAAATTGGGGAGAGAAATGAGAGTGGTGCAAGAAAATTATGAAAAACGAGGCAACAGATTGATAAAAGACACACACACACAATACCAATGAAAATTATACCTTAAAAAACAGACCAGGCCATTAAAAATCAGAATTGTCCACATGGAAAAGGAAGGTCAAAAGCTCACTGAAGAAATCAATTTCTCTAAAAATTAGAATTGAGTGAATGGAAGCTAATGAGTTCCTGAGAAATCGGGAAACAATAAAACAAAATCAAAAGAATGAAAAAAATAGAAGACAATGTGATATATCTCATTGGAAAAATTGATAACCTGGGAAATAGACCCAGGAGAGGTATTCTAAAAATTATTGGACTTCCTGAAAGCCATGAACAGAAAAAGAACCTAGAATCTTTCAAGAAATTATCAAGGAAAACTGCCCTGATATTCTAGGACCAGAGGGTAAAATAGTAATTGAAAGAATCCACCAATCATCTCCTAAAAGAGATCCCAAAATGAAAACTCCCAGGAATATTATGGCCAAATTTCAGAGCTCCAAGGACAAGGAGAAAATACTGCAAGCAAACAGAAAGGAACAGTTCAAGTATGATGGAGCTACAGTCAGGATAACACAATATTTAGCTGCTTATACATTAAAGAATCTGAGGGCTTGTAATACAATATTCCAGAGGACAAAGGAGTTAGGATTACAACCAAGAATTACCTACCCAGCAAATCTGAGTATAATCTTTCCAGGGAAAAAAAATAGATATTCAATGAAATAGAAGATTTTCAAGAATTCTTGATAGAAAGACCAGAACTATATAGAAAGTTTGATTTTCAAATACAAGACTCAAGAGAAGCATAAAAAGGTATTCAGGTAAGGGAAATCATAAGAGACTTGGTAAGATTAAACCATTTACATTTCTACATGGAAATATGATCCTTGTAACTCATAAGAACTTTCCCATTATTAGGGCAGATAGGAGTATATATAGACAGAGGTTGTAGGTGTGAGTTGATTATGAAGAGATGATATTTTACAAAAGTAAAATTAAGGGGTGAGAGTGGAATGCACTAGGAGAAAGGGAAAGGGAGAAGTGGAACGAAGCAAATTATCTGACATAAAAGAGGCAAGAGAAAGTTTTATAGTGGAGGGGATGAGAGAGGAGGTGAGAGGTAGCGAGTGAACTTTACTCTCATAAGAATTGACTCAAAGAAATACTAACATATATGCTTAATTGGATACAGAAATCTATCTTACCCTACCAGAAAGTAGGAAGGGAAGGGCATAAGGGGGATATGTAATAGAAGGGAGGGCAGATTGGGAGAGGGAATAGTCAGAAGCAAAACACTTTTGAGGATGGTGCAGGGTGAAAGGAGATGGAAAATAGAATAAACAGGGGGGATAGGATGGAAGGAAATACAGTTAACAATAGTAACTGAAAAATTGAAAAAAATTGAAGTTTCTCTGATAAAGGCCTTATTTATCAAGCATATACAAAAAGGAGTCAAATTTATAAGAGTAAGAGCCATTCCCCAATTGATAAATGATCAAAATATATAAGCAGTTTTCAAATGAAGTAACCAAAGCTGTCTATAGCCACATGAAAAAGAAAATGCTCCAACTCACTAGAAATGTAAATCAAAATAATTCTGAGGTACTAACTCATACCTATTAGATTGGGTAATAGGGCAGAAAAGGAAAATGATAAATGAAGGTAGTGTGGGGAAAATGTGACATAAATGCACAGTTGGTGGAGCTGTGAACTGATCCAACCATTCTATAGAGCAATTTGGAATTATGCCCCAAAGACTATAAAACCATGCATTCCCTTTGACCTAGCAATGGCACTACTAGGTCTTTATCCCAAAAAAGATTTTTAAAAAAGGAAAAGAACTTATCCATACAAAAAATATTTATAGCAGCTCTTTTCTCATCACAAAGAATTGGAAATTGAGAGGATATCCCTCAATTGGAGAATGACTGCACAGGTAGTGTATGTGATTGTAATGGATTACTACTGTGCTATAGGAAATGATGAGGAAGATGCTCTCAGAAAAGCCTGAAGAGATTTGCATGAGCTGATGCAAAGTGAAATGTAATATGTACAAAGTAACAGCAATATTTTAAGATGATCAGCTATGAATGAATGACAGCCATTCTCATCAATAAAATTACCCAAGACAACTCTCAAGGACTTATGATGAAAAATGCTACCCATTCCCAGAGAAAGAACCGATGGTGTATGAATACAGATTGAAACATACTTTTTTACTTTCTTTATTTTTCTTGAGGGTTATTTTTGTCTATGTTTTCCTTCACAACATGACTATTATGGAAATGTTCTTCATGACTACATATGTATAACCTAGATCAAATTCCTTGCTTTCTCATTGAGAGGTGGTGGGGATAGAGGGAGAGAATTTTGAACTCAAAGTTTAAAAATGAATGCTAAAAATTGTTTTTACGTGTAGCTGGGAAAAAATAAAATACTAAATAAAATTAACTCTCTAAGCTACACTACTAGGCAAAAGAGTTCAAAGTCAAGAAAGAGACTAGAAAAATGAGCAAACAACAACAACAACAAAAACAAGAACTTAACCATGAAAAGCTACTAGTGTGACAGAAAAGATGAAGACATATACTCAGAAGAAGACAACAATGTGAAAGCAGTTATAAGAAAAGCCTCAAAAAGATGCCAACTGGATATAAGCCCAACACAAATTCTTGGAAGAGGTAAAGAAAGAGATATGAGTGGGAGAGGAAAAACTAGAGGGGGGGGGGGATATGAGAGAGATGCAAGAACATCATGAAAAAAGAATTAACAGCTTGGTGAAAGAGGCACAAAAATCCACTAAAGAGAAGAATGCCTTAAAAAACAGAAGTGGCCAAAAGGGTTAAAGAGACAAAACAAATTCACTGAAGAAAGCAATTCCTTAAAAAAAGCAGAATTAGTGCAATGAATAAAAAAGAGATACAAAAGCTCGTTGAAGAAAATAAGTCCTTAAAAACTGGAATAGGACAAGTAGAAGTTAATGACTCCATGAGACATCAAGAAACAATAAAACAAAGTCAAAAGAATAAAAAAATAGAAGAAAATGTTAAATGTCTCTTAAAAAAACTGACCTGGAAAATAAATTGAGGAGAGATAACTTAATACTTATTGGATTACCTAAAAGCCATGATCTAGGTCTATATCCCAAAGAGAACAAAGAAAAAGGAAAACAATGTGTATGTACAAAAGTATTTGTAGCAGCTCTTTTTATGGACAAATATTAGAAGTTTAGAGGATACCCATCAATTGGGGCATGATTGAAAAATTTGTGGTGTATGATTGTGATGCAATACTACTGTTCTATATAAGAAATTATGAGGAGGTTGATTTCAGAAAAACCTTGTAAGAACTATATAAACTGATGCAGAGTGAAGTGAGCAGAACCAAGAGATCATTGTATGGAGTAACAGTAATATTGTGATGATGATGACCATCAATTGTGAATAGCTTAACTAATCTGATTAGTACAATGATCCAAGACAATTCTGAAGGACCCTATCCCCCTCCATAGAGAAATAAGTAATGAACTCTGAGTGCAAATTGAAGTCTGATTTTTCCATTTTATTTTCTTGCTTTTTTGTGAATGTCTAATATGAACTTGATGTTTTATATGATTTCACGTGTATTATTGATATCATATTACTTACTTTCTCAGTAGGCAAGAGGGATTGTTTGGAGGAAAATAATTTGGAGTTCAACATTTTTTAAAGGAACATTAAAAATAAGCGATAAATTTGAAGAATGACAAAGTTCTTAACAATCTGGTCCTAACCTTAAAAAAGTGTTTTATATGTTTTAACTATTGTTACTAAAGGAGGGGAGTAGAGTTGAATAGTAGATAGACGGCTGGATTTAGAATGAAGAAGAGGAATTAAAATTCCTCTCTTGACATTGGCTAGCTATATGATCCTGGGCAAGTCACTTAACCTTCAATCTCAGTTTCCTCATCAGTAACATGAATATAATAATAGCACCTATATCATAGGAATGTTATAAAGATTGAATAACATAAGTCAGGTACTTTGCAAATCTGACAGCTAATACTATTATGAAAGTATAAATGTAAAATTTATCAAGAAGTTGTAAAGGTAGCATGATCTTCAGTAGAAGTATAAGTTTGGAAAATTAGGTTTGGGAGTCATCTATAGAGAGGTGATGCTGGTCTTAAATGAATAAGTGAACTTTCTGAGGGAGAGTGTCAAAAGTAAAAAGAAAACAAATAAAACACAGGACTGAGATTTAAACCATTAATTCCCCACCCCACTCCCAAACACATACATAGTTAAGGTGTGGTGGTAGGAAGAAGAAAAAAAAGAATACAGCAAAACATAGCATCTAATTATTTCCAGTGGCCTCATAATGATCTTCCTGATTTTTTTACGTTTCTTAGGTGTTCTCTGTAGGTTATGACTCTCTTTACCTATAAACTTGAATGTATATGAACTCTAAAGTTCCATGCCCAATGAATTTTCTGTTTATGTATTTACTCCTTTCCCCCTTATTATTTCATTCCTTTTCTCATGGGAATATTGAAAAAGTGGGGGGTTGGATGTGGTGGAGGCAAGCTAGAAGTTTGGGGCATACACTCTTGGTCTCCAGAATAATCTTCACTCTCACAACTTCTAGCCCAATGGTCTAAAAAGTCAAATATTTCCAACCTTCTTCCCTGTGATTGAAATAATCCTTCAATTCAATCACGGCACAATCTGCTTCTTAATACTGTCTGATATCCTTAGAGGAATGAATACCTGTTTATAATATGAGCACTGCATTCTTGTGTGTTGTGAATTTATTATATCAGTTGATACAAATATATTCAGTGCTTGGAGTTCTTGGTCCTTAAGCATATGCAACAATTAGGGCTGGACATATACTGGACTAAAATTCAGGGGCTTGACACTAGTTTGATATAGCTAGTGATGAGGTGTATGCCTGTGATGCATGCAGCTACCCTGAAGATGTGGTTAATGCTAGACTGAGTTATAGTGAGGGGTATTGAACAAGATGGAGATAAAGCCACCCGGTGGGTTTCTCCCACAGCTTTATTATACCTGAGAAGGATTGGATTCTTTTGTTAGCTGCTCCAATATAAGAATGTTATGACAACAGGTACCATGTTGAGACATCTTGCACAAAGACAAAATATGTCATGATTTGTGCCCATTACCCCAGAGCTTTCAGTGAAAGGCCTACAGGCAGTTGGCAAGGAGGTTATTTAAATGGGTCTGCTATGGGATGGGGGCCAGTGAATACCATCTCCCTCTCTTTCCACTTTGTCATATCTCCCCCGATGGAGAGCTGTACTTTCCCATGATTACTGTTCTTATTGCACATTCCTTCTTATCCATTTTGAATGATGTTAGTCTATTTCTGTTGTCCTCTGAAAAATCTAAATTGGAGGAAGCAACCCTATTTTCCCCTTGAAACAATCTGTCTGCTGCAAAGAAGCTGACAGTTTTCCATTGAGCCCAGTATGGGGACACCAGGGTTAAGAATGCAGCATGATCTATTTAGTGACAAATTAAAATTCATTCCTGTGGAAAATTGAGAGTAGATTAGTAGCATTGCCTGGGCTTGTCAGACACTTCATGGATTGAAATCTTTGGGGCAATTAGTAAATTGTGCATGGAATTGTCAAGCAATTAATAAGGAAAAGTTTGCTTATCTACCCGATTATTTCCTGGACTGGGTAGGGGGAGGGGCTCTCAATGGGGGCTTTGAATCTGATAGAAAGTGTTATATCTATACTCATTCATTCATTCATTCATTCACTCACTCATTCATTCATTCATCTAAGATTATGTGAAAAACAAGTACTTTAAGTAGAGAAATGCAAATAATGATTTTTGGGAATAAGAGATTATATCTCTATCTTGTGAGCAGATTTTGATAGGTGTTTTGGTTTTTGATAACTAGAAATTTTCCCCAATAATGAGGGTTTCTGGCACTGAAAATAACACTATTCTAGTCATAATTGTTTATTACACAAGAAATGTGGCAATCCCATAATTCCTTTTAATTATACACCAACACATGCATGTGAGCACCATCATAATATCCACAACTAGAAAGTGTTCTTTAGAGGTATGCTGAATGATTTGGAGTTTTACAAAGGTACCCAAATTGGTTGTTTTCAAAATGGAGTGTATACACTGAAGACAACAATTATACCAAAGCTGGGCTAATGTATTGATTTAGTTGTATATTGGCCAGTGCCTTTGGTGAGATCAGAGTAATGTAGCTTCTTAATTTCTTCTCTTGGCCATGTTCATGGGAACGTTTCATACAGTGTACTCCAACTTGAAAGTGATAGGTCAAGGGAAATATCCTCTCTGTTCCACAAAGAGAGCAGTTTAATGGGGAAGGTGTTTTTATCGGCTTCCATGGTTACTCAGGTGAAACCCATTGGCACATGGACATACACTCTGACACCATTCTATGTAAACCCAGACATGCTTCTGCTCATTTTAATTAGACAGATAAAATTAGCAAGGAGATTAAGGTAAAAGGCAAAATTAAAAATATTTAAATGTTAAGTGGAATTTACAAAAGTGAATTGAGCAATGAGGTACAATAGAGAATAGTATAAAGAGAAACACAGAAACATATGAACATACCTCTGAATATGAACATACCTCTGAAGCCATACAACCTAAGCCAGTATTTAAGACCAAAACCCTTAGGTCCACATGTTAGAAAAGAAGATTCCTTCTTTGCCACCTACCTATATGTTACTGGAATGTTGGAGAATATTCTCCACATACTTTTTTTTTTTCTCTCTCTTCCTTTCCAGTTGCCAGTAATCCAACAGTCAATACTATTCTAGCATGGCCCAAATAAGATCCATTTCAAAGCTCTCCTCTTCTTCCTGTCTCTGAGTTTGCAAGCTATTGTGAGTTTGGTTTCCTTTCTTTTTTTCTCCCCACCCCCCAATCCCAATGAAACCAGTGGTCCAGCTGGGTCAAACAGAAAGTCAAGTCAATAACCTATGATTGTTCCAGACTTCCTGGGGAGTGATGGTGCTGATGCTGTTGCAGTTCTTGTCTTTTGTTTGTGTCTGTTATGAACAAGCAATGAAGCCACAGTCATTTTACAATGCAGACACACACACACACTCGTGTTCACACGCACAGAAACAGGTTTTCTTTTTTTTTTTCCAATTTGTGGTTTCTTTTTCCTTTTTGCAAAAAATGCAAACAAAAGAAAAACAAGGTTTTCAATTGAAGGTACATCTCTTCTTCAATATGAAGACATTAATTGACTTGGTTTGGATCCCCCATGCAGTGGTCAGCAAAGTCCTTTGGTAACTGACAGAAAGACATCTTGAGATTCAGGCGCTGGACAATTTGTTTGAAGAACCTTCCCCACACAGGTCATGAGCAAAGGGAAATGGATGTGGGAGAAGGGACAGGGGTCTAGGGGAGGAGTACAAAAGGAGAAAAGAAAAGAAATTTCATTGGTGAAGAAGAATTGAAAATTGCTTTTGTTTCTTCCCTCCACCTCCTTCCCTTTCTTCCTATTGGTTTATGATTGTTGCTCACTGATGGTGGGATTTGAGTTTATTTTTTGTTCCCCCACCACACATTAATTTGTCTTCATTTCCTTTTACATATATGACTTTTTTTTACATATTTATAGTTAAATATTTGGTTTCCCATGGCATCATAAAGGTGCTTCTGTCAGTGAGAAATGGAAGTTGCCTGTTAAAAAAATCAAGTCCAGTTGACTCTTCGTTGGTGGCATTATGATTCTCAGTTGATAAAGCCAACCTCTCCAAAACTTTTCACAACTTTGTTAACCTCTCTTTCCCCCTTCAACCCTTGTCCCTTTCCCTCCCACTCCTACCCCTCAGAAAACGAGAATTCTCATGCCATTGAGGTTGGAGATTGACTCATCTGTACCCTCATGGAATGCACACTGTTCAGGATCTTCTTCTGATGTCCTGCCAAAGTCACTCCTATTCTCAGAAGGTCTCTGGGGGAGGAAAAAACAACAACAAAAAGCAATTCGCTTTACCTTCATTTATTCATTCAAGATGCATGCATTGCATGCCCACTATAGGGTACCAATTATGCTCAAATACTCTACAATCTAGTAGAGAATAAAAGACACACAAATAATCACAATGAAAACTAGAATATCAATGCTTAAAACAAGTTTGAATAATGTAAAATGAAAGCTCATAGGAGTCTGAAAAGGAATCCTGGAGTTGGTAGCTTTTGATCTTGACCTTTAAAAAAAGTGTGTACTGGGGCGGCTAGGTGGCACAGTGAATAGAACACTAGCCCTGGAGTCAGGAGGACCTGAGTTCAAATCTGACCTCAGACACATAACACACACAATACAAAAAACCTAGTCGTGTGACCTTGGGCAATTCACTTAACCCCAACTGTCCTCCAAAAAAGCAAAAAAAAAAAAGTGTGTATTGGGGCAGCTAGGTGGTGCAGTGAACAGAGCACCAGCCCTGGAGTCAGAAGGACCTGAGTTCAAATTTGGCCTCAGACATTTAACACAAAACTAGCCATGTTACCTTGGGCAAGTCACTTAATGCTAATTGCCCTCCAAAAAGCAAATAAATAAATAGATAGATAAATAAATAAATGAATAAACAAATAAATAGTGTGTATGTGGGGGTGGGAGAAGTTGTAGTTTTCAAGAAGGCATGCTAGACATAGGGAATGGTGTGAATAATGGCTGAAATGTTTATAGGAATCATATAAAGAAGGGAAAATATATTTAAAGTATTAATAATTCAAAGTATAGTTGAACAGAATTATTTGGTTCAAATTAAGATGCATGGAAAATGTTTCCCTTTTCTTTTCCTCTCCATCAAAACACTCCTTCCTTTCCTTCAAAGTAATGCTTGAAACAACTCCTCCATGAAATCTTTCCTGATTAACCTAATTCTTCTGCAATCACTCTAATTATCCATAAGGTCTTAGGCACATGGGTGCAGCTCTCATTATTTAGGTGTGTTTGGAAGCAGACCTAGGTCATGAGCAAATTTTCTCAGTCTATCAAAATATTTTTTGTTGAACATCATTTCAGTTTCAAGGACTTTGCATTTAGTCTAAAACTAAAGTTCTTAACCATTTTTGTATCATGGACTCATTGGCAGGTTGGTGAAACTTATAGAGCCCTTCGGAGAATAACGATTTTTAAATAATTGAAGGAAATGCTAAAATTCAGGTAGAGTTTAGTGAAGTTAAAAAGATGTAGTTTTGCCTTCCCAGGTCCACGGACCACCTAAATTCTTTCCATGGACCCCAAATTAAAAAGGTTTAAAGCCTATGTTTGAGATTAATTCATTTTCTTATTACCTAATTTAGGTAGGGCAGAGTAATTTGATTGATTTATTCATTCTCTCCATCTTTATAGATAGAAACTCCACCTTAAGGGCAAAACTGAAGGGTTTGGGTTTTTTTTTTTTCATCTAGAGAGACATTCCATCCACACACTGCCACCAAGATCCCACTGAGCCTTCCTTTAAAGTCAATGCTCACATATCGGCATTTTGAGAAATTTGTAAAGGTCAAGTATGCATGCTTTCTTTATACCCTTTCTGACTACTAATTTTCTCTGTGTTTTGGAAAGGAAGGTCCTAAAGTTCCAGTAAATATGTCCCTCCAAATGACTTAATTATCTAAATGAAAGATATCTGGCTAAAGTCTCTGTGACTTGGCTTCCAGTCTATATTTTATGTGGAGACCTATATAATTTTCTAAGCACTAACATGAATAAAACTGTTGGCTTGTTTGTACTTCTCCATTGGTAGCTTGGAAAGAGGTAGACAAAAGATCATATTATAGTCATGTTTCTTTCAATAGCTAAGTAGAAAAAGGTTCTTGAGATTGAACAAGCCTCCAAAATGGAAAACTATAATTTTCCACAACTGTCCTAAGGTATGGACCACATGCCTTCTGAATCCCCAAATCATAACTAATCAGATTACTCTCCAAAGTTTCTCTAGACCAAGGAAGAGTAGAGAAGCATTGGACATAGCTGTTGATTTTTTTCCTACACATATTTTCCCCATCTTATTTTATTTTGGCAAGGCTACCAATTTCTCCTGAGCTGCAGTCTACTTGGGTTATTACATATTATGGCTATTAGGATTATTATTGTCATGAATCATCATATTCCATGTATATATCATATATAAATACACACATATACACTCATGCATACATGATTTACATTTCTGGTCTTAACAACCTCTTGCTTGGGGCTTGTTTTCTGTTCAACTTTCTTTTATTCCTCCCAAATTATACCAAATTCTTTCCAGAGTTTCTATTTCTTACCTGAAAATACATTCCCTATATATATCAACTTCACTTTCCACTCAAGTTTTTCTATTTCTTTTTGTTTCCTCCTTCAGTTCTTTTGCATGTGGATATTTCCAAATAGAGGAGAAAATTCTTCTGGGGCCAATTATTCTACACTTCCTCCATTGTACTGTAAACAAAGGTGTGCCTTTTCTGCCTTAGTGGTCAGAAAGAGAAGTGAAAATAAGAAGGAACACAGTTTCATTGCAGAGTCATTTCCATCCTTGAACCATAGCCTCTGCCAAAAATCCCATGGCTTCCATTTTATACCTACAACTTGAGGTGATTGATTTTCTACTTGTAAGTATTGCATTTTTATGTTTTTGTGCTTGATGGTAATTTACAATGGCAGGAGCTGTCTTTTTAGGTAATGCCTGGATATGTACCCAGGGTCTATAACAGAGAAATTAAATGAACTCTGATGTTTAGTAGATCCGAGTTTGGAACCACATCCAAACAACCTCTAAAGAGAGAACAGTGTCCGTGTTATCACTGTCAACAGCAATTTTCCAAGAGACAAAGCTGGAAGTGGAAAGAAGGTGCCTTTGTGACACTGGGTCCAAGGGAGATCAGTGACTAGGGACATGTCAGATGCTGAACTTAGGGTTACATTCTCTCTGTCAAGTGGGTCAGAAGATGGAGTTTATTGAAAGTAGAATTTCAAAGGTTTAGAATGAAATTAGAGGTAAGAGGAATGGTAGAATCTGGCCATTGCTTCTCTAACCTCTCATGAGTATCTTATGAGTAGGCTGTTGGATATGTGGCCTCTGGGTAGTCTGGCCTTATGTATTCCATTAGCCAGAGATATTTACCACGATCAGGCAAAGTGAGTCTAGAAGGTTGGACCAAGATTCAGGCCATTACCCATATGAAGTGTGATACAATTTTCTTTGATACGATGAACTGTGCCCACCAGTTGTAATAAAACCCTCTTCCCACCCAACAGAGACACTAATTTCATCTATTAGACTATGAGCATTTAGGGTGGAAGGAAGAACAATTTGGTACAGGTTTCTAGTTTTTTTTTTACAAGTACTACTTATGTAAAATCTCTAGATATTTCCTGTATCTTTGAGCTTGGTATTAAGATTGAATAATGTCTATTTCTACAGTTTGGTTTAAGTTATTGTGTATCTCTGTTCTTTTCATCTGAAGACTTCCATTGATGGTTTGTGTTTCAGAACTTGAATGATGGAAAAGAGAATCTCAGGGAACAGACAAATAATGTGTAAATATAACTTTTAAGTTCTCTCACTTGTTATAGTCTACAGCTTTCCCTTCTGTCTTCCCAATATATATCACTTCTCCATTTATCCAACAATATATAGAGCTGTGAAAAGAAATGAGGTCACACATAGTCAAATCCCAAGGCATAAGGGATAACTGCATCCTTATTGGGTAAGCTGAAGAGCACATGGTCTACTTACTCCGATGTCATCTGGGTAACCAGCTGGAGAGAGGTGAACCCAGCAGTTAGGAAACTGTCCCTGTATTGAACCATTTTAATAGCATTGAGCCAATCATCCACTGAGGTAAAGGCAGTGAAATCAGGGATGGAACGATCTAACAGGGGCTGAGAAGGCCTGCAATGACAAAAATAAGCCAGAGTTAACTTGCTAAGTTAGAGTTGGAAGAATTGATCAATACTTTAGGCTGAAAACAAGGTTAAACTGAACAGCTCAGGAGAAGAGTGTGACAGAATGGTTGGCTGACTGAGCTTTAGGGTTGACATGGTTCTTCAGGGGGTTTCCATGGCTCTTTAGTGGTAATCTTATCCATTGCCCTGCTTCCAATCAGGATCACACTTAATTCTAGACTGATACATAGTATCCTATTTCATAATACCAAGGAAGGATATTTGTCAGCTCCTTTGTTAACCAAACCCATTATCTTCTAACATCAAGAAAATGGTTGGGTTTTAGTTTTTATTTTATTTTTCTGTCCTGAGCATTTTCATTTATAAATTATTCTGGTTCTGTTATCATTAAAGTAGCCCAAGAGCACTGAAGTAGGACCTGGTTAAACTTGTTGCTCTATCTTTTACTCATTAGCAGTATGACCTGGAGATTGTCACTTAACTTCTATTTCTTCACCTATAAAATTGGATTTTTCCTATTTAGAAATATTATTGTGAAGAAATTGAGATATAAATAAATATTCACCTTCCAATGGGGCATATCAAGACATATTTAATATTTAGGACTTTCTTTAAGTTTCATCATGGCCCTGGGCTGACAAAATTCTTGGCAAACTAGACTGTAAATTCCAGCAATTCTTACTAAACTGGAGAAGCTTCAGAGATAGAATGAGTTATGAACCACCAATCTTTGCTCAGCTAAGTTCTCAAAGGATCATCACCAGAGAACCGGCAAGCATATAATTAGTGGGTGGGGGTGGGGTGGTTATAGGGTTATAGCATCATAGATCTAGAATTGGAGAGACCTCAGAGACCATCTAGTGAAACCCCTTTGTTTTATAGATAAGGAAGTTGAGAACCAGGAATAACAAGCAACTTGCCCAAGGTCATACAAATAGTAAGTATCAGAAACAGAATTGGAATCAAAGTCTTCTAATTACTGAGGTTCTGGAGTGGTCCTCCGTTACACTGTAGCTAGACCACCTGAACAGATATTGTAGTATTACCATATAAATAAGCTACCATGTAATTGATAATTCATATATATATATATTATATACATATAAAAATGTATGTGTGTGTTTGGGTATGTGTGTTTGTGTGTGATGTGCGTATTCGTTCATGATATATTTCTTAATTTTTTCCCCTAAGTTATCAGGGTGGCTGTCATTTGCTAAATCTTATAGTCCTAATCTAGGATAGCAAGGTAGTCCAATGGATAGAGTACTGGGTCTGAAGTCAGGAAGATGAGCCTTTCTGAGTTCAAATCTAACCTTAGACACTAGCTGTGTGACCCTGGGCAAGTCACTTTAACCCTGTTTGCCTCAGTTTCCTCATCTGTAAAATGAAATGGAGAAGGAAATGGCAAACTAGTATCTCTCCTAAGAAAATCCTAAATGGGTTCATGAAGAGTCAGACACAACTGAAAAATGGCTGAACCAAAATAGTTGTAACTTGAGATCCCTGTGTTTTTTCTTTGCCTTTTATCCGCTCTTTCATGGAAAACTTATTAGCTTTACATAATGAAAGAGTTCCAGAAACTGACTGCACCATTTTAAGAGAAAGCATGGCATTATGCTAGATAGATTGACTACAAGTGGAAAAAAATGAAGACTAAATTAGAAGCTAAAGCAATGTACAGATCTAAGAGATTCTCCTAATACTTCTTAACCACTTTAGAACTGGTATACATTTTAATCAAAAGAGAGGAGAGAGAAACAAGTAATAGTTTCCATTATGTAGATTTTAGAGTTGTAAATTACTTTTACATGCATTATCTTATTTGATCTTTACAACTTCTGTAAGAACAAGTATTACAATCCCCATTTTATGGATAGGGAAACTGAGGCTCAGAAAAATGAAATAATTCACTCAAGGGCACACAACAAATAACTGCTGGAACCAGTACTCAAAACCCAAGTCTTCTGACTTTAAGACCAATTTTCCAACTGACAATGACGCCTCACCAAAAAGTTTAGTGAGAAAGTGAATGGTCTTCCATTTGTTTTATTCACTAATAAAATTAGTGATCCAATTAGGTCAATCAGAAAGCCAAGGCAGGCACTGAAGATTAAGTGACATGCCGAGAGTCACATGGCTAGTTTATGTCAGAGTTGGGAATTGGATCCGGGTCTTCCTAATTCAAAGATGGTTTGGTAGCCACTCTAACATGTTGTCTCCTCTTGTGTTTGCTAGTGCCTTCTTAATTAAGTCTCCAAAGGACATTTCCCCCTCCAGAATGTACTGAAACTCACACAGCGGTGATGGTCGCCACAGTCTTGAGACTTGCTGGATTCCGGATCATTTTGTCCAGGGTGTTGACTATCTCTGTAAAGCGTGGTCGGGTATTGCGGTCCTTCTGCCAACAATCTAACATAAGCTGGTGCAGAGCAGCAGGGCAGTCCATGGGTGGGGGAAGTCGGTAGTCCTGCTCAATGGCATTGATGACCTAAAGAGGGAGACAGAGGAGAAGACTTCAGAGTGGCTACCAACATCATATACGTGAAGTTCATCCTCACATATGGGTAGGGTTTGCTTATATTTAAGAGAATATCAAATTAATTCAACACAACAAACATTTATTAAGGGTCTATTATATGCTAGGTATGCTAGATACTCAATATCATTAATATAATATGACATAACATAACAACATAACATAATATAGCACTATGTGTGTGTGTATAAAATTAATATAGTACTTGAAAGGCTGCAAAACTCTTAATGTATATTATCTCATTTTATTCTCACAGAAGCCCTGGTAGGTAGATGCTATCATTATCTCCATTTTACAGATGGAGAAACTGAGACCAAAAGAAGTTGAAAGGCTTATTTGCCCAGGTTCACACAACTAGTTAATCTGAAGTAAGATTTTTAACTCAGGTCTTTTTAATGCTAAGTCAAGGGCTCTCACCTCCTGCTCTGCCTGGCTGCCTCCAAACGTTAATGGTACTAAATACTGAGGATACAAAGATGAAAAAAGCCTCTGCTCTCAAGAAGCTTATGTTCTCTCTCCTGTTTATGAACTATGGTTATAGTCTCCCTTACTAGTAAGAAAGAAAAATAAGGTGTTAGGTAAGCATACCATAGCCCACTAGATTAATATAGTTTTATTAAAAACATTTCTTCAGGGCGACTAGGTGGTGCAGTGAATAGAGCACCGGCCCTGGAGTCAGGAAGACCTGAGTTCAAATCCAGCCTCAGACACTTAAACACTTACTAGTCATGTGACCTTGGGCAAGCTACTTCACCCCCATTGCCCTGCCTTCCCCCTCAAAAAAAAAAAGCAAAAAATCAAACCCAAAACATTTCTTCTCAGTGCTTCATTTTTTCACTACTGCATATGAACATGAAGACAAAATATTGAGATAAAGCAATTCACATTTGTATAATGCTTTTATTTCATTTTCCTCAGAATTCCTATGAGATTAGTGATATAAGTATTTTTATGCACATTTCATAGATGAGAAGACTGAAGCTTAGAGATCTATGGCTGGTCCAGTGTCACCTACCCAGTAAGTTAAGGAGATAGAATATGTTGTTGTTGTTTAATGGTGTCTGACTCTTCATGATTCTTTGTGGGGTTTCTTGGCAAAGATACTAGAGTGGTTTGCCATTTCCTTCTCCGACTCATTTTGCAGATGAGGAAACTGAGGCAAACAAGGTTAAGCAACTTGACCAGGAAGTGTCTGGGGTCAGATTTATAATATAAACAGGGCTTACTGAAAATTAAGCAGTGAGATCCCCATAATCTGAATATCTCCCACCATTTCTGCTCCTTTTGTGCAATTTTCAAGGCAATCTGTGTTTGGGGAAAAGCTCAGAAGTTTTGTCTGCAGACACCAAATATGAAAATGAAAATAAAAAATTTAGTCAATTTAGATGAGCAGTAGAGCATCTTATTGATCCCACAAAACTGACTCATCAATTTCAGCTTCTTTTTCAAATAGCACCAGACAGGCAAACAAATGGAGTGAACTCATCACACAGCTCAGCTGATTTTCCTTCCTTTAAGAAAGGCGATCTAATCCAACCAAATTTTCTCTTGGGCACTCGTGTATGTTTTTTAATCGGCCCATGGTTTCCTCTGATTGACAGACTGACATCTATTCTTAAGACTCAAGTTTTCCTTGAAGTGCATATTCTATTGCCCTTTGTCTGTTTTTGTTTTTGACTTAAAGAACTTGAACTAGAGAAGTTCAAGTGGAGAAGTTCATTTGGGTCTTTGATCCCATATCCTGGTCTGGTGTTCATAAATGAGGAGCCATTCACCCATGAGTATTCTGGTGCCAGCTCTAACCAGCTTTAGGATTGAGAGAACAATTGTTAAATTTTCTGGGCGAGCATTTATACCTCAGAAATCAGCAATTGCTACAAATAAGAGTTTGATTAAACATAGTGATTGTCTACATTAAAGAAAGTATTCATAATGCAGATTAAACTAAGAGTATGTATGTAAACATTCCTTCCCACCCCTTCCAGCTGGTTGTTAAACATTTCCCAGCATACTACTGTATTGCAGAAATGCTTAAATTCAGCAAGAGTGTAGTCTAACGCTCAGAGAATAGTCATCATCAGACTGGAGATTCAGTGACTGAGGATATAATAATAATATCATAATCATAATACTAACTGGCATTCGTATAGTGCTTTCAGATTTGCAAAGTTTACATCTACTATCTTATTCAAATCTTACAATAGCCCTGTATTCAATACCCCTTATCTCTCTGAAATGGCAAAGAAATATACTCTCATTTGTTATTCAGCCGTTGCAGTCACAGCCCAAGCTTCATGACCCCATTTAAGGTTTTCTTGACAAAAGTATTGGAGTGGTTTGCCATTTCTTTCTGCAGCTTATTTTACAGATTAGGAAACTGAGGCAAATAGGGCAAAGTAACTTGCTCAGGGTTACACAGCTGGTAAGTGTCTGAGGCCAGTTTTGAACTCAGAAGATGAGTCTTCCTGACTCTGGGCCTAGAGCTTCATTCACTGTGCCATCCAGCTGCCCAGATGCTTTCATAGTCGGTGGTTGGTATAGTGAGTTGCTTGACTTCTTTCAGAGATTCAAGAAATAACAAGGCCTTAGGAGGAGCCCACAGTTCTTCTGGTGACATTATCACTACTTTCACCATTACGATTAAGTCCTTAATTTGTTATTATTGGAGATAACTTTCTTGGAGGATTTAATGTTCTTTAAGTTAAAGACAAGCTATATCTGTTAATTAACATTGAAGAATACTTTATCTGTTTAGGCCTCCAATGACTATAACTATGGTGTCATCAAGGAACAGCTCACTGAGAATTGGAAGACATGGGTTCTGTTCAATCTCTCCATCAACAAGCATTTATTAAACATCTACTATGGTGCAGGCATTCTGTCAGGCCAGGAATCAAAAGACAAAAATTAAATGATTTCTGCTTTCAAGGAGCTAAATTGTATTCCCTACTGCCCTGTCACTGGCCTTGTGACTTTGTGCAAATCACTTGCTTTCTTGGGGCTGCAGTTTCTCCATCTTTAAAGTAAAGGGGGTCTGATGGGATGATTTATAAATTTTTTTATGAGTCTATATCTATGCTAATGAAATAATCCATCTTTCAAATAGTATCCTGATACTTCAGGAATTTTGTTTAAGCTTTCCCAAGTCACCATGGATGCTTAGAAAGTTTTCACTCAAGATCACTGATTCCTTTGTATCAAGAAGTTTTTAAGGGTTTAGGAAAGATATTCCCCTGGTGCAGAACCTAATCCTAATACCAATAGAAACACCAATCCTAAAGATTAGCATTGTCAGACTGCCAAGGTCACCTGCAATTCTAAGATAGCTTTTTTTCAAAGACAAATAATATTCTGGGTATTTTAGGCTATCTCCAAACCTTATACTTTTTTGGACACAGAGCCATGTACTGCCATAAATCCCAGGGAAGCTCTCAGATGAATATGTTACTTCTATCCAAGAGACATGTGACCGTTGATTATATTCCATTCAACCATTACTTATTGGTGCCTTTATGTATAATAATAGGTGCTATGGAAGATACTACAGTACATAAAACTTGTCACTTCCCTTAATGAATGGTCTAGTTTTTTTCTGGTTTAGTAAAGAAAATAATATAAGACAGGCACACAGGTAAAGAAGAGAATAATGTAGGAAGTTAAAAGTGTAGTAAGGGAGAAAGAAAATGCAATGTTTGTCTAGAGAAGAGAGAAATTTTTTCTAGAGGTTACCTAAAAGAACTGATCAGACTAGTGCATATATGAGGCTTCTCATACAATCAGACTTTTAATGATCCACTCATCTGCTTTCATGCTGATGAGTGCAAAACTTCAAAGTGAGACCAGCAGAATTTTCTGGCATTCATTGACACTGTAAAAACATAGTTTATAGAAAGAAGAAAGGAATAAGGGAAAGAAGGAAGGATGTAAGGAGGGAAAAGAGAAAGGCAGGAAAAAAAGGAGGAAGAGAGAAAGGAAGAAAGGAAGGAAGGAAGGAAGGAAGGAAGGAAGGAAGGAAGGAAGGAAGGAAGGAAGGAAGAAAAAGGGAAGGAAGTAGAGAAGAGACGGGGAAGAAGGGAAGAAATGGAAGGAGTAAAGAAGGGAAGGGAAGCAGGGAGGAAGGAAAAAAGAAAGGAAGAAGAAAGGAAGAGAGGGAGGAAGGAAGGGAGGGAAAAGGGGAAGGGAATGAAGGAAGGAAAAGTTTTTCATTAGTAAATTTATTTGGGATAGATATTATAGATGGAGAATGAACTAAGTACAAAATTAAAATATAGTAGAAGGAAATAATGACGGAAATAAGTATTTTTTAAGTGCCTACTGTGTGCCAAACCCTATTCTAAGCACTGTATAAATATAATCTTATTTGGTCCTCACAATAACCTTGTGAAATAGATACTACAATTATACTCATTTTACAAATGAGCAAATTACAACAGAGAGAGGTTAAGTGACTTGTCCAGGGTCACACAGCTGAGGCCGAATTTGAATTTAGGTCTTGACTCCAGAACCTTTGTTTTATCCATTACGCCACCTAGCAATGTGGGAAGGGAAGAACTATACTCTGGAAATCTCATTGGTTTAGGAATCAAAGGACCTGAATTCAGTTTCTTACTCATTTACTACCTGTGAGACTTTGGAAAAATTACCCAACTTCTCTTGGCCCCATTTCCCTTCCTTGTAAAATGAAGGGTTTGTAGTAAGTCCCTTCTGTTTCTAAATCAATTGAAAAGGAGGGACAACAACAGGAAAAGGAGACGGTGACAAAACAATGAATATTTTCCAGAATGGATTTTTTTTCCTGACAGATGTTTTTTTTCTGTGCTAGAGATATCGCAAATTTTATGGTGCTTATGGAACAAATCTCAATATATCCTAAAATGGATAAATGATTGCTTAGAAAAAACATGAACTCCATTATTATACATAAAAGTCATCTTAGAAAACATCATTAACTGCCAACTCATATGTCTATTTTACCTTCTCTACAATATTTTGGAGAATTATCTGCACTTAGCTCAAGGACACTCTTGATGAAGATATCAAAAGGAAATCAACTTTTGCAAACAGCATTTAAGCAAACCATGCACAACTGATTGTGCAGATCATACAAGATTCCAATAAAACTACATGCATTAACTCTCTTCTCTCCTATTTTCCCTTTCCACACCCACCCCCATTAAAAAGGCATCATCTCTGGAAGAATGTCATGTGGATACCAAAAATCTATGAAGAAGTAAAGTTGAGGATAACACATAGGGAAATGGAGAGGATCAGGGTGTGTTGGGGGAAGTGGGCTGCAACATATCATCAATGAAAAATTATGCAAAAGAAGCACAATATAGAGTGTCATCAGAAAGATGTATAATGAGAAAAGGAGATGGGCTGGTCCAATATCAAGAATGATTAATGGTTATTCCATATGCTTCATTGTTATTCATGGCATATCAAGAGATCTTCCTAGAAGAAAGTCCCTAATGTGTTGGGATCTCTTTGTTGATGATTTGCAGAAAGATACGGACAAGAGTTGAACAGGATAAAAAGGTATGGATTGGTTTCCATCTGTACCATTGGAAAGAATAACTACAGCGATGAAATCACCAACCCATAGATGCCGTTATGTTGGTGGAAGAGACCCAAGGATCTGGATGGGTAAGTTAATGTGGCATAGAGCACGGTGGAAAGACTTTGAGCACAGTCTCAGGAATTCATTATCTTCTCTCCTTGAAAGAGACTAGCTAAGCATAGAGGGAAAGAGATTGGCTAAGTGCAGAGGGGGGTCCCTGACGCTAGACTGGCTACTAAGTGATGAATTTGTTGGCCATGGGAAGCCATAGATCAAAGGAAAGTACAAAATGGACCTCACTTGCATTGGGATTTTCTCATCCCTTCCAGACTGAGAGAGTAAGAAAACAACAACATCTTCCTCCTGTTGTAAACAGTAATAGTTAAGAAAAACAAATTCCCATATGGCTTTGTAAAAAAAAAAGTGTTTCAATTTTGACTTTATGTTCATTACTTCTCTCTTAGAAAGTGCATAGCATATATCATCACTAGTACTCTAGTGTCATGGTGGTGCATTATGTTGATCAGAGTTCCTAAGTCTTTCCAACTTGTTTTTCCTTTCAATACTATTATTGTACAAATTCATCTCAAAGTTCTGCTCATTAAGAATTATTTTGAAAACTACTGGGTTTGTATTAGAAGCTGGTTCATATAGCATTTTTTGTCTAACCTCCCCACTGTGAAAAACCTTTCAATGCATTTTTGAGAGTCTTTCTAGCTGACAGTCACTGTCAGTTAATGGTGATTTTTTAATTGAATGCAAGCTAGTGGACTAAATCTTGGGGTATGGGATATCTTAAGCAATGATCTTAAAAATCTCAAATACAGATATGTGTGTATGTATACATACATATGTATATGTGTAATATATGTATATCTATACACATATCTATATACATACACACGTGTATATATGTTTGTTGTGTACACACACACACACACACACATTTGACCCAATCTTCAGCAAAGTAATATAAAATAAAGACAACCTGGCTTACTTGGCATGGGAAGTAATAATATATTAACAGCTAACATTTATAAAGTACACTCAGGTTTGAAGGGCATTTCATATTTATCATCTCATTAGACCCTTATATCACCCCTTACAGATGAAGAAACTGAGGCCAAGAGAGGAAAAGTTACTTGCCCAGAATTATGCAGTTAGTAATTATTTGAGACAGGATTCCAACTCAGGTCTTACTGATTCCAAGTCCAGCATTCTGTCTGCTAAGCCGTGCCTCCTCCTCAGTAGAAAGCGCACCACACTGGGACTCAGGGCCATTGGTCCCACTAGCTAGCTTTGTGCCCCTGGGTAAGTCAGCTCACCTCTATGGATCCCAATTACCTCCTATAGAAATTGAGAAGAGTTTGGAAGAGATGGCCCCTAAGATCCCTTCCAATGCCACCAGTTAGTGATTCTGTGCTTAGTAGATCCGAGGTTAGAATGAGATCCAAGTAGTTTGCTCAGAGAAAACAGTGAGGTAAAGCAGAACAGAACCCGTCTAAAGGGTTCGTATTACTAAAACGTTTGGCTTTTTGCCTGAGTTATCTAGATCTGCTGATTAGGCCTTCACTGATGTTTCTCAATTATATCTCCCATCCCTCTTTATTTTGGCACCTCTGGCTGGGAGGACCTGGTCTTTGTTTCTATTGATGCAATGAAGAGGCCCTAACTGTTTCTCTTTCAGTTAACTGTATTTTAACAGGCTTTTCTTCCAGGTAGATTTCTATGTGTGAGGAAGACAGACCCTGACCTGAAAAGCAGTGCATCAGAATCCCTGGAATGCAGAGAGAGAGGCCTTATAGAAGGATTCTCCTCCATCCACTGAAGTGGCTAAACCTCTGAAAGAAAAAAGAGCCATGATCTTTCCCCATGCCCCCATCCTTCTCCAAAGGAAAAGCTCGGACACAAGCTGGTGCTTTATTCCCCATTAATGAACTGGACGGCGGGCGGTCCTTGCTCAAACCTTCAACTCTGGAATAAGCAAAGACTGAAGTGGAGGTGTGCAGGGCTGTGGAAGGAACCAGGGCATGGGGAGGTTAATTTGAGCTCTGATGTTTCAATAAAACCGCACTTCCTCTCCACAGAGACTGGCACTCTCATTATCTCTGTCAATCAAATCCTGAGCACTAGAACTTCCAAGTTTCTCGCTCTGGCTGACAAACTCTCTGTGCATGTTCAAAGGCCTTCCTGGGCTCCTGAAGTCCAATTACCAGCACTCTAACTTGCCTTTGCAATTCTCTTTCTGAAAGCCTTCCAATTGTCATCTGTGAAATCCATTGCAGCTACCACTTGAATAGTTTCGAAGGAGGAAGGCTGTGTCTGGAGTCATGGCTACTTCCCCTCCATCCCTTATGCTATGATTTAGGGGGATTTCTGAATGGGTATGATACTCCTTTCCTCCCTCCCCCCACCCTTAATCTCAGTCATTTCACGACAAGGCAAGCTCAGGCATTATAAAATTTCTGCATTTTTTTTTTGAGAAAGCATTCCAGGGAATGAGATTCAGCTGTGTTTTGCCACGACTTTGCAGATGATACTGATTTGTGAATTATGGAAATCCTACATCAAAAATTCTGTGTCATCCCAAGGTGTAGAAATGTGTTTACTCAGGATCTCTTTGAATGCTAAATCTTACCTCCAAGATAAGAGTTTTCTCCCCCTCCCACCTTTTTTTTTTAATGAAATTGATTGTACAGTCTCTACAATCCAATGTCAAGAGAGGAATACAAAATGGAAGTCAGAGGATCTGGCTGTGTGACTTTGGGCAAAACCATCTTCAGGCTATCGGCCTCAGTTTTTACATCTGGAAATGAGTGATATTGGTCTTGAGGGGCCCTTCTGGCTCTAAATCCTATGATCTTACATGTAAAAAGAAGCTGCTTCATGAAGCCTTTTTTTTTGAGCAATGCAAGATGGGCTTATGTTTATTTCTATGTCATCTGATTATGTGGGTGCAAAATACCACATCTTGGAGTACTTGCACTACATAAAATAGCCTCTAAATCAATAGTCAATTATATATGATATACACCACTGGAGTAGAGAAAAAGCATGGCTAATCCAAGACAATAGGCCGTCTCACAGTCACAGATATCTGGCACTGGACCGTAGTGATGAATGCACAATATTGAACTTACATTTGAATACACAGGTTTTCACCCAGTCATACCTTTAATGGAAAGCCTCAACCATCCCTCAGGCCTGGACCTACCGAGAGGTGACAAAGAAGGGGTCCTAGAGTACCAGAAATAAGCCTCAATATAGATAAGTTGGTATCATACATATTGCTACAATAGCAGTCCAATCATTCTTTATAAATCATAAAGAGAAAACTCTCACTGAGACTGCAGACCACCAATCAATCTTCGCTTGATTTCACAGCCTCTGGAGATGTTTTCTTTTTTTCTTTTCTTTTTTTTTAATGTTTTGTTGAGCTAACTATTCTTATATATCAAACACAGGGATGTTTCAAACTCAGGAACCTTTTGTAGAATAGAGGAACATTAGTTCCTTACATGAAGAGCCTGAAATTTGGGTGTCAAATATAATCAGTAATGTAAGTTTTATTTGTGGTCTCCCTAAAGGAACATTTCAAAATAGAGCTTTTACCCCTTTCATTTATTCAAATAAGCACATACTCTCTACTAGCTAGGTGGCATAGTGGATAGAGTGGGGGGCCTGGAGTCAGAAAGATCTGAGTTCAAATTTGGTCTCAGACACTAGCTTGTGTGACCCTGGGTAAGTCACTTAACCCTATTTGTCTGAGTTTTCTCATCTATAAAATGAGCTGGAGAAGGAGATGGCAAGTTCCACAAGGGGTCACAAAAAGTCAGGCACGATTGTAAAGTGACTGGACAACAACCCTATTCTCTTTTACCACCTGTGAGGGGCCTGGAGAAGTAGTAGAAACATCAGCTCATAAAGTCCCAAGCTTATTATCCAATCCACATATTTATCAGATTGAAAACCTTTTTTCCTATATCCTTTAATACTTGTGGGTAACTGTGATGATGCATCTGAGGGCAGACAAAAAGTGGGAGGCTGAAGGATAGCCCTAGTATTTCCTAGTCTTAGCCCTTGACTCTCTTGAATCATAGAATGTTAAATTTGGAAGAGATTTCAGAGATAGTCTAGTCCAGAGGTAGGGAACCTGTGATCTCAAGGCCACATGTGGCCCTCTAGATCCTCAAGTGCAGCTCTTGGACCGAATCCAAACTGTGACAAAGGGCTGTCCTTGAGGACCTAGAGGCCCACATGTGGCCTCAAGGACACAGGTTCTCCACCCCTGGAGTCTAATCCCCTCACTTTTCACATGAGAAAACTAAGGCTCAGAGAGGAGAGAAGAGAATTACTGACAACCCTACAGCTAATTCATTGCATTATCAGGTATAGTAAAGCCATGTCTCCTGTCTCCTAAGCCAATTCTTTTCAACATTAAACCTTCCTTAAGTGAAAATGGGAGAATGTTCTTCATCCTCAAATTTAAAAAGTCATACCCAATATTAATGTATTATCTGTGGACCTCTGAATTGGCACCAGTATAAAAAACAATTTATAATTATTCCTTGTGTATTTATTCAAAGAAAGTGATTAAAATGTCCATGTTCTTTGACCTAAAGAGTCTACTGTGAGGCAAATGACCCAAGGAAGTCAATAACAAAAAAGAAAGGTCTAATATGTACTAAAATGTTTAGAGTAATATTTTTTGAAGAAAAGCATTGGAAACAAAGTAAATGGTCATTATTTAAGGAATGGCTAACCAAACTCTGATATATAATGTAATAGAATAATGATTCCATATTATAAATAAAGGCAAATATGAAGAATACAGAGAAATATGGGAAAACATATGAAATTATGTAAAGTGAAATAATAACCAAAAAAATAATATACCCAATAATTACAACAATGTAAATGGACAATAACAAAACTATAGAAACTAATTGCTGCAGTGTGTGTGTGTGTGTGTGTGTGTGTGTGTGTAGAGAGAAAGAGAGAGAGAGAGAGAGAGAAAGAGAGAGAGAGAGAGAGAGAGAGAGAGAGAGAGAGAGAGAGAGAGAGTCAGACAGACAGACAGAGAGAGAGGGAGAGAAACTGGCCCTAAAGAAAAGATTTTAAGGTCATTCCCCCAACTTCTTTGTAGAAATCAGAGAATATGAGAATGGAACGCTGCACATAACATCAAAATTTTTAGATATAGTGGTTAGTTTTTCTAATTTTTTTCTCTTTCATTCTTTATAAGTAGTGACTTTTTATGACAAGGGAGAGGAAAGGGTATATTGAGAAATATATGTGATATAAAATACATATTAGTAATTTTGTCTAAAAATGACAAGTATTGCCCATATATCACAGAAACATAGAATTTGAATTGAAATTGAATTTGGATTCAATCTTTTCCTGAAGTATATATTTAGTTTACAATACCCCTAGAAGATAATCCTCCAGGGTCTGCTGAAAGACCTCCATGGATGGGGAATTCAGTACATCTTCAAGCAATTCATTTTACTTTAGCCCTAATTGTTAGGGAGTTCTTTATGTAGACTTGAAATTTGTTTCCCTGAAGCTTTTGCCAATTTGGAGTCAAGGAGAATAAATCTAATCTCTCTTCCATTTGATAGTTATTCAATCACTTAATAACACTTCCCATGCCCCCTCCCTCCAGGTCTTCTCCAAGGGTTAAAAATCTAGTTCCTTGAATCAATGCTCATACAGCATGATTTCAAGTCTTCTCATCATCCTCATTGCTTTGATCATTGATTATTACTGGATTTACTAAAATATGATGTTCTGAACTGAAAATAATACCATCAATATCATATATTTAATCAATCAATACACATTTATTAAGCACCTTCTATATGCCAAGCACTGTGCTAAGTATCAGATCCCTAAGTGTCTAAGGTAAACCCTTATGAATTTTCATTTTACTCTATTTGGTTCCATTATTCTAGACTGTAAAAATCTTTTTGGATTTTGTCAACCAGTACAAAGTAATTGTTTTTTATATTCTTACCAGCTTCAGGCCATTCATAGATTTTATGTGCACCACCTATGCTCTCATCTGTCATTGGTAAAAATGTGGAACAGAACAAGTTTCAAAAAAGTACCTGAAGACACTCCACTAGAGACCTCCCCCAAGTTGACATCAGTTAACATCAGGAATCTCATGTTGCTGATTCTTGAGATACTCACATCTTGGTTTGACATATCCCAGTAGGGCCTCTCTCCAAATGACATGACTTCCCACATAACGATTCCATAGCTCCAGACATCACTGGCAGAGGTGAATTTGCGGTAGGCAATGGCCTCTGGGGCTGTCCATCTCACTGGGATCTTCCCACCCTGAAAGGAAAAGTCCAGACTTTTTATAGCATTGTGTTTACTCAAAGACAATTCTCATCTTAACCAATCTCTCATCCTGCATGATATCTTATTTTGCCTGATCTCCAACATTAATCACTCTAAGCATTTTTAGGTATGAAAGCTTCAGATTGGCCCCAAACTATAAAATAGTAGGTGTTGCTGTCTGGCCTTGCAGAACAGAGATCATAGTGCATCAGAGCCAGGAGAAATCTAGGGGCCATGTGCTCCAATATTCCCATTTCATGATGAGGAATGGGTTGAATTTCTAAGATGAGAAGTTTCTCAAACAAGGTAACAGAGCAGTCCTGGGACTCTGGTCTTCTTACTCCAAGCCTTCTTTCCTTGTCTCCTTATGCCTTCATCACTAGAGAACTGGGGTAGAAAACTGTAAAAGTTGGGGTGGCTAGGTGGCTCAGTGAATAGAGCCCCAGCCCTGGAGTCAGGAGGACCTGAGTTCAAATCTTGCCTCAGACACAACACAAAAATTAGCTACGTGACCTTGGGCAAGTCACTTAACCCCAATTGCCCTCCAAAAACAAACAAAAAAAAGGAAATTGTAAAAGTAAACTCAGCATTTTCTTAAGGGTAATTGAGAAATATCTCTCTCCATCTCTCATAAAGTTATTTGATTTGATTTGTTGGGATACAGAAGATGGCAAAAACCAGAACCCTGACTTCAAGGAGCTCACATTCAAATGGGGGAGATGCCACACAAATGACTATGCACAGACAAGAGAAATGCAGTGTAAAGGGGAGCTATTCTCAGAGGGAAAGCACTTGGGGGTTGAGGGATGCGGGGATGAATAGGAAATAGGATAGGCCTCCTACTAAAAGTGGGATTTAATCATAACTCTACTACTATCCCATTGTTAAGTTAACTTGAGAAGTGTAGGGACAAAAAAAATACAATTCTGCTTTTCCTGAACCACCCTAGTAATAAAATATGAAGGAAGAAGATGTGCTAAGACTGAGAGACCAGAGCAGCTTCTGACTTAATCCATTGTTCTTAAACTCTTTTAGATTTTAGAGATACTGATCTGACTGTTTCTACCAAGCACTTCTATTTTAATAGCATACATCAACAGCATCACTTTAGTCCCTAGATTGTCCAAGTTCCCATCTTTTATTGCCACCTTCCCCATTCCAAGACTCTCCATCTCTGCCCAGCATGGTGCTGGTACACTGGTCCCCAGATGCCTTGGTTATTACTTACGACTCTAATCTTTTGGGTCTCTTCTCCCTTTGTGGGACACTCCTCCAACTTCCCACTTACCTACCCACAGCCATATATTGTAGGGGGTGCTTGTCTCAGGCCTTAAGGTCCCTGCCTCTTATATTTCCTTTTCCTCCATTCTTTCTGACAGAGTTTGAAGAACCTGTCTTATCTTGATATCTAGAGATATATTTAAAATTGGCAGGAAGGGGGTCCCTTGGATGACCTGGGGTAGGAAGTACACCGACTAGGAGCCACATCCTGAGTCTAGTATGGGGCCATTTTGTTACATACATTAGTAGGCATGAGATGCTCCCTTTTCTTCTTCAGGTCATTTTTTTAAACAGGCCCCTTAGAAACCCAGTTGCTAGGTCTCAATATGCCGAAAGATAAATTTCCACCCAATTTTCAATCTTTAGGCTCAATTAAGATGACAAATCTCCTATGAAATCTTCCCAGATCCCATTCCACAGCTCCTAGCCAGGTAAGAATGCTCCCCCTTAAACTATTTTTTAACACGTTTCCCTCGTATTTCTCTGGTACTGTTCTGTGTTCATAGTAACATGTGATTTAGGGCTATAAGAGGGCTTAGAGATCATCTTGAGCCCCTCATTTTAAACCTAAGGAACCTGAGGTTCAGAGAGGTAAAAAAAAAAAAAAGCACTCAAAGCCACACAGATAGGAAGGAGAAGAGAGAGGAACTAAATAATATTCCAAAATCTAGTAATCTTATCACTCTGCCACACTACCTTATTATACATTGTATTAAACATATTATATATTATAGCTATCTGTGCTCATGTCAGCCCTATTGAGTTGTTAATTCCATAAGAAAAAAATTGTTTTTTTTTTAACACTTTCTATCTCTCCCAGGCTCCAGGACACTGTTCTATATACAATAGATAACTCATAAATGCTTATGGACAGTGAATGAATGAAAGCAACAATCTCCAGACTTAAGTCAATGTGGACTTCAGCACTGAAGGACAGAAAAATGTGTCTGTTGAAGTGGATACAAAGCTGAAAGGGGCCAGCTCTTGATTTATCTTCTCCTTCTACTAGAAATTGGGCTATTTTTACACTGGCTATTCTCCCTGAGCTACTCAACTGTACTAGGAATACTTATTTGACTTTCTCCCAAATACTTAAAAAATTTATAAGTGGTTAATCTGAGCAAGAGAAAGAGAGCAAAACATCTAATGCATTTTTATCTAAATTCCTACCCTGGGCCTGATATGAATAAAGGAGATAGGGGGTTAGACCTCCCCAGGCACACATCCAGCTTTCTGCAAAGAAGACAGTCTTGATTTCCCCTGAGAGCTGCGTCTGGTTTCTATGGTGTTGAGATGTCCGCAACTCAAATGCCAGCAGACATGACAAATGCCTGAAGGGTTGTCTTAGGCCGAAGCTGTGACAGGATCTTCTGCCCGCCCCCTCATTCTCTCCCCAGCCCACCCCCAAACTTAAATGTATCCTTTAGTTGTATCTACATGGTGCCAAAAAAAAAAAAATCAACCCATCACCCAGATATTTTCAAACGTCTGGATGGATGTCATGTAGATTAATGAGAGACTGGCTGGCTTTGTTACTCGTCTCCTAGACATGTGGTATGGGGGAGATCAAAACTGAGTGCCTGTTCCTGTGGGGTTAACCCTGATTCACTAAATAGGTCACCCCAAAATGATAATAATAAGAGGGAGTTGGGTCTGAGGAAGCTTATCTGTGTGGCTCTAGGTATGAGCACGATGGTGTATGTGCCTATGCATGTGTATGTGTAAAGGATGGAAAAGGAGAGAAGAGGGGAGAGAGACACACAGAGACAGAGAGAGAGAGAGAGACAGAGAGAGAGACAGAGAGAGAGACAGAGAGAGAGAGAGAGAGAGAGAGAGAGAGAGAGAGAGAGAGAGAGAAAGAGAGAGAGAGAGAGAGAGAGAAATTCTGTGTGTGTATATGTGTGTGTACATACACACACATTCATGAGTGTATATGGTTACTCTGAATTTCAAATGTGTAATTTGGGAATTCAAAGGTATCCTCATCTCCCCTGGCTGAAAGCAGACGCCACAGGCTGTCAGTGACAGCTGTTGAGCTGCTCTCTCTTGCATGTAAAGTAGGTGCTTGCAGTCCTTGGAGTGAGGCTTCTCACGGCCCTCCTGCCACCCTGGGCTGTTCGGCATCACTAAGCACGTAAACTCACCCTGTCACTGGGTCCCTTCTCCTGAGGAAGGTGGTAACGGCCTGGTGAGAGGAGCCACTCTGACAGCTTATCTTCAGCAGCTTTCTTGCTCAACCAAGACCAGCAGGGAGCTTTAGTCTCTAAGTCAAAATGACAACATTTTGGGCGAACAGAAGCACAGTGCTGGATGCCTCCCCGGCTTCAACCTGCCTTACACTGTTAGAAACCTCACATTTTAAGAGCTGCTTTTTGATGCTCAGAAATATTTATTATAATAATTATTGTAACTTGTCTTCAGTTTTATTCTGGGGATGGTGACCAGTCAGCCCATATTTCCACTAATGACAGAACAAAAGAAGGTAGGCTTGAGGCAGCTAGGGAGTGCAGTGGAGCTCTGGCCTTAGAGTCAGCAGAACCTGAGTTCAAACCCAGTCTCAGACTCTTACTAGCTGTGTGACCTTGGGCAAGTCACTTAATCCTGATTGTCATAGAGAGAGTAGACTTACACTGAAGCAAGAATAGTTTATGTTAGCCAGAAGAAAGAACTTCTAGCCACCAGTGAAAGTCACTGAATACAGAAAATGATGAGCAAAAGGAGTTGTAGTTCCATCACTTTCTATCACATCAAATTGTCCTAGTTCATATTTTTCTAGCTGAATGGTGCATGTAAATATTGGCTGTCTATATATTTTATATGGAGTTTGAGAGGAGGCAAAAACAATTTTTAGATTTTTTTTCCTCTTTTTATATGCCAAGGGAGAATTTTTTTTTAGCTTCTGCTAAGTTGTCTCTTTGGAAGAATAACTTCGTGTAAACATGGAAACGTTTATTATTTATTCAAAAATGAAGTTGTAGCACCTCTTTCTTTGCACATTTTAAGAAACTAGGCAGATCCCCTAGACTAGCACTCGTTAAACTGTGCGTTGCAGCCTCATATGGGGTCATGTAACTGAATTTGGGAGTCACAAAAAACTTAGCAAGAGTGAAAGTTTTCTGAATGTGCAATGACCAAAACTTTATTCAAACTCAAACGAGTAATGAATCTGAGGTGTTTCTGGAAGTGCTTGTCTATGTTGTATTCTTGCTATTTCACTACAGCCTTGGTTCTGAACACAAAGCATGCACACTTTGCACTGCACATGTGCTCAGGCCACGAAGCACCTTAATGAATGGTGCCAAAATGTGAAAAAGGGTCAGGAGTGGGAAAAAATTTTAGAAGTCCTGCCCTCTCAAACTCTCTATTAAATATATAAATGACCAATAGGAAGAGAGGAGACAGGAGGGAGAAAATGGAGAAGAGAGAGAGACAGAGAGATAGAGAGAGAGAGGGAGAGAGAGAGGGGAAGAGAGAGAGGGGGGAGAGAGAGACAGAGGGGAGGGGAGAGAGAGAGAGAGAGAGAGAGAGAGAGAGAGAGAGAGAGAGAGAGAGAGAGAGAGACAGAGAGAGAGAGAGAGAGAGAGAGAGACAGA